>NC_068355.1:132708250-132918250 GCF_020536995.1 Dreissena polymorpha | reverse complement strand
ATAAAAACTAGGAGAACCCATGCTGAAATTTTCAATTTTAACTGTTTAGCAGAAGCCACCATACCCAATTTTCTTAGGTGTATGTGGAGGCTTCTGGCAGCATGATTCTGTGAATATAAATGGTGACATTTGATTCTGCATTAATTAAACATGTATTATTGACCTTTTTAAAGTATGTGTGAAAAATATAATTTGTAACCACTGTTACAGGTTTTATCTGGTTCTTCAAAAGCAACACATGCAGTCGAGTCCATGCCAGACAGAGGGTGCATGTGAATGAATTGCCTTTTGACTAACTTTGTGTTCTTTATCAAATAAATATCAGTACATGAAGATTTTTAAATATATGTGTATGTTGTTTTTTTTTAAGAAAATAGAATCACCAGAACAGGTACAGGCACCCTTTAAATGTGTCGAATCCGGGAGCTTCTGGGGGCCTCTGGCCCCCTTGTCCCCTGGACCCACCGAGGGCCCTGCGGCCCCCTGGCCCCCAGCTTTAAGTTCAGGAATTTTTCAAAATATCCAACTTTGACCCCCGCAAATGCTTTGCTAAAACTTTGGCTACAGTTTCTAAAATTTGGCTACACAAAATTCCATTTGGCTAAAATGTTGGCCACAGAAATTTTTGGGCAAGAGGAGCCCTGTTTGGATTGTATTTGGGTCATCTGGGGTCAGCAACTAGGCACTAGGTCAAATAATAATAAAACCTTGTGTAGACTATAGAGGTCACAGTTTTCATCAGATTTTATTGAAATATAGTCAGAATGTTTGTCTTGTTACAATCTGGATTGGGATTGACTTTGGGTCATCTAGGGTCAAAAACTAGGTCAGATTAAAAAAACAAACTTTTGTAGACAGTAGAGGTCACAGTTTTCATTAAATCTTTATGAAATTTGGCCAGAATATTAATCTTGATGAAATCTGGGTTGGGATTGTATTAGGGTCATCTGGGGTCAAAAACTAGGTCAAATCATAGAAAAACTTTGTGAAGACAATAGAGGTCATAGTTTTCATATGATGTTAATGAAATATGGTCAGAATGTTTATCTTGATAATATCTGATTTTGGATCGTATATGGGTCATCTGGGGTCAAAAATTAGGTCACCGGGCAAATTCTAGTAAAACCTTGTGTAGATGAAAGAGGTCACAGTTTTCATCACGTCTTAATGAAATTTTGTCAGAATGTATTAATGAATGAAATTTGGCTTGGGATTGTATATGGGTCTAATAAAATTTAAGTTCATGAAGCAAGGTTAGTCAGGTGAGCGATTCAGGGCCATCATGGCCCTCTTGTATGTAGTCATTATAGTGCTTTTTGGTCATTTGAATGATATTGAAATCGGTTTTACGTCTAACAGTCTTTATGGTTCTAATAAGGGAAACTGGACTGTACACTTAACACACTTTGAGTACCCTTTCAATGCCACTACGGACGTTGTCAACTGCCTGTATTTCAGAATGCCCGGGGCAGCAGAACTATTGGACAATTTCTTCAACATCACTGGTGTTCATGAACAATTTCAAAGCTAGGGTCATCGCACTATTGCGATTTTGGGGACAACATGAATCTGACCACAATGTGATTTTTTTACATCTGGATGTTTGTCCTTCATTGAATAATGTACTGCTGTAAGTCCACTTGTGATCTCATTTGCCAGTCTTCCCACATCAGCCTCCGTCCATATAACATTGTAGCAGGACCTGTCCTTTGAACAATGAGCCGTTAAATTATATACAGACAACTTTTTCTTATAGAAAAAGTTTTTCACCTCTGCCCTGGGTAGGGAAATAACATTTTTATGGTCAAAACACACTGTAACTTGGCGATTATCTGAGCGCTTTGACTCTTCACGATCTTTTCTCGTTCTGCGTGAGATTCATTACGATTTTTACGTGGTCAATATATTTCGGATTCTCCACGTTTTCAGTGTTCTCCTTTTCTATTTCACAAATACCACACCTATCCTTTTTAGGTTTTTTGAATGAAATGGTAATTCCTTGTTAAATATATTCCTGTTTTGGCTATTATTTAATGGTGTGGAGCCTTTAGCATTGCATTTGTCTATGTACGATTCATATATTGCATTTAACGACAGTTAGCGTCTAAATATTCAACCGAACTGTTTGCGCGACAGTAATGCGACGGTCGTCTTTGAAACGACTGTATATGTGTTCTAATAAAATCTATGTCACGTTGCGGTATTCGCTTTGTTGTTTTACTTCCTCTCATATCTTGGTAATCTCCTTCACCTTTTGAAATCTTTTCATGCAAATTCCTGACTCTACATTCATCTTCTCTCATCACCCCAAAGTAAAATTCTGTACACACTCTGAATTTTTCATTGTCTTTAAACATAATATAAAGTATACTTTCATCTGGAATTAGTTTTCTTAGTGTCATTACTTCGTCTTTCAGTTGTATTTGCAAATAACACATACTTTTTATCATCAGTAAGTGACCAAAACTCTTTGTTTATTTTATCTGCTGATTCTTTTGGTAATACCTTACTACATTTAAATCGGCACTTCTCTTCTCAATCTATGTTCAATTAAATTGTTTTCCTTTGCACACATTTCAACGTTGTATATTCTTGCCCAGATTGTCTTTTAACCTTCCTGTCATTCTTTGCCCAGGACATAGGATCTCTTTTACGTTTTCTCCTTCGTGCTTTACTGTTTTATCCGATTATTAGATTTAATTTAAATTCGGATGTTGATTCTTTATCAGTTTAACTACAAGGTTGCTTATAATTGTTAAACTATTACGAAAACACAAAGGTGTATACATTCCGCAATTGATACACACTTGATAATACTTACATATTGATAAATTAATTAATAAAACGGCTCGTTTCTGTTTGTATCGTTTTCAGCAGAATACAAAATTGAAGCGGCATGTAAACAAAGCTGAGCGGCACACGTTGTCGATATGGTGAAATTTCATTGGCTATCGACTTACGGGATTTCGGAATTGAAAAAGTGGCGCAATATAAAAAAAATTATTCACTATTCTTACTGTATAATTATAATAATGTTGTGCGAAAACCCATCTGACCAACTTAATAAATTCAGGCATTTGAAGCAGGATTGGTTGTGGTGTGGTGTTCAAGAAAGGGGTCATAATCAAATACATTTCTGCAATTAAGTTATTTTTATAGATGAAACCGCTTCGGGAAAATATAATAATCGGGATTTGTGTTATATTTAATTATATACATGCGCAAATACTGTGTGTTATAGAAGAAAATGATAAAGTACAGAACACATTATAATATAAAATTTAAAGCTAAACAAGTTATTTGACAATGACATAGTTTTATGTTTTAATCGACCAAACATATTTTGCGGTATTTCGCGTTTTCCAAAGTGTTATAATTTTCATTAAGATGTAAATTGATGAAATGCGTCACTATTGTGAGATGGCTTAACCATCGGTACATTTCACAACATTCTTTGATAACTCGTAGCATTCTTGCGCATATGATAATGTTTTTCTTTTGTGCATCAATAGATTACACGTACAATGTATAGTTTAGTCAAGTGATACTAGTAGTAAACGCCAAAAACTAAATCTCAAGACTCTATAGACAGACTGTCGTAACGTAAGAAATGACTCGACCTTGAACTACTTTCTAACTCAGTTGCTTAAACAATTAAAATTGAGAAGAGATACACATTTGACTTCCATAACAACCATGATAAATAAACAAATACTAACATTAAACATTAAATTTTTTACTAAAATTAAGTTTATTAACTAATATGATTTCAGTAGCGTTTTCGGATGGTTAAAACATATTTTTATCAAACATTTAAATACACAAATAAGTAAATAAACAAATAAAAAGTGTAACCTGTTAACCTTGCGTAATTTTGTTTTCATCATCAACCTTTAGGTTTTATTTAGTTAATTATTATAAACACAATTTTTACACATCACCATGTGTGTCTGTCCTTCTGTCTGTGTTTCTATCTGTGTGTCTGTCTATTCGCCCGCCCGTTCGTCCGTTCGTTCGTTACTCCATCTCTCCGTCCGTCTAAATGTCTGTCCGTCCGTATGTATTTGTTCGTCTGCTCGTAGACGTACATATGTCGTATATTTCAAAATCGCATGCATTTAAAAAAAATTAAGATGTGCATGTGCGAATTTTATCGTTCTACGCTAAAACAAATTTAAATATATACCCCTTTTCCAACAAAGAATGTAAGCAATATTATCAGCAAAACAATACACATCAGAAACGACAAGATTCTGGGTTGTTACACTCTTAATTTTACACCATACATCAGCAGGATTCTTCTTTATGCGCAGAAAATATAAAAGGGGCAACACTAAATCTGATTGGTTTTACAGATTGTGGTTTAAGTCTATAGATTGAAAAAAAACAACCACTTTTGAACAAGTGAACACCTTCTCGAGCTTTCTAGTAGTTAAGTAGTTAACTGACCTTCAAAGCGACCATCACCTTAATTGGATTATTGCGCATTCGCTATACGTGGGGGAGGGGGGAGGGGGTACAGGTTATGAAAATTTTTGGTTAGATCCATCAACTTGAAGAACAACGAAAACAGAAATGGTTAACACAAGCTTGACGACCATAAATATGAAAAAGTTCACTCTGTCAAATATAAACGCACATTCTTGGACTGTGTACATTGTTGCATTAATGGCTGGTTCTTTCTCGTCCTGTTTCACAGTGTCTGCGCCTGACTCGACCCATGCTTCCTTGTTCTTTGGCGGAGTTGCTGTGTTGTTTTCAGCGTTTTCATTTCCATGTTTATGTGGTCTCCTGTTAACAAATGACTGACCAAATATACACACGTACAAATTACGCATTAAACGTTACATTATAATTTTTCTATGCGTGTATTAACTTTCAAGTTAAATAATATAGGTTAATTTACAAATCGTATTTTTGCGGGCCGATTAAATAGTATAGTATCTGTCACTCTAATTCAAAGAGATCGTCACTTTTCTTTTGTCTTACGTATCCACTCAATATTGCAAAACTAAACTCTTCCCCAATAGGGCAAACTATTGTTCTCAAAAACTGCATATATTAAACACCTCATAGCATTATTAATATCGATTGTGTATTTATCAATGTTAAAGGGACTGTCAACCACGACGACGAAGAAAAGAAAAGTTGTAAAATACCGTATTTTTTTACAATTATTGGTTTATATTGATTAAAATATTACGACTTGTATATTACATTACTTGAAAAAAGTTCATATTTTCAGTATATTCGGCAATAAAATTTCGCGATGTGAAATCGAAAATACATCGCGAAAATAGGTGACATAACGATATACACACTATAAATAACGCAAGTAGATTGATCACTATATATATAAAATATATAATAATTCACTACGCATGCGCAATTTGCATTCCTGTGTTTACCACATGACGATGATAATCAATCTACTGGCGTTATTTATAGTAAACTGGTAGTTACCTGGTAGACTTACCCAGTAAAATTTATTACCGAATATACTGAAAATATGAAAACTTAAAAAAATAATCAAGAAATGTAATATACAAGTCGTGATATTTTAATCAATATAAACTAATAATTGTAAAAAAAACAGTATTTTATAACTTTTTTTTTCGTTGTCGTGGTTGGCAGTCCCATTAACATTTTATTCATTGAATTCTTTTATGAAGAACGTATTAAGCAATCTTCTACTCATTCATTAACAAAGTAACCGACCATTTATAAAATATTGAAAATGCCGACTGGAATGGTTTGCAGCGCTGATTTTTTTATAGAAGAACACACTTTTTAAATTGTTTTCGACGCCGAGCTTATGTAACTGATTTCGCCAGTTCGTATCAATGCTGATAACATTAAGCATCCGAAAAATACCAACAATGAGAAATAGTCTTCAAGAATTCAGTAAGCGTTTTGAAAAAAAACACTAATCTGCTGGTACACAAAGCGGACCGATCCAATATCTTTTAAAATCACATACAACATCAACCTTTTTTATTTGAATTGGTGGAAAAATCTGGTCGGGGGTGATTTTCTGAGTGATAAGTGAGTTTTAAAAAAGACTACTGTTATCCAGGATAAGTCTTTCAAACATTTAAGCAAGGACTGTAAATAAAAATTGACACTAACACGGGCTTTAGTATACAATTTGATGAAAGCACATAAGATGAAAGTTATAATTCAGGAAAATTACAACAAACGAATTTAAACTTATGCCTCATGGAGCAGGAAAAAAAACCTAACCATAATACGAAGCCGTTTATTTATAGAAAGAGACCAAATACACTGATTCAATACACACTCACTAGATACTATATCTAAAATCTGCATTTAATAAAACTGTGTTCATTGCCTTGAACGAAGCAAACATATTTATTTTCATGATAAATTACCTATAGAAAGACACTTTGGCCGCACTCCTTGCAATGCTTTGTATGATTGGACCAGGGACATATCCCTTTTCGTGGCGTTCGTTTGTTTGACAAGAAATCACCGTGACAACCGTCTCGACTGCGCTGATGATGAAAACTATAAGCACGTACACGCCTGCCAAATAAATTAACATCGCTCTGTGAAAAGGGTGTTCAACTCCTGTGCTTAAAGTGTCGTCCCAGATTAACCTATGCAGTCCACACGTGCTAATCAGGGACGACACTTTTCAAATGTAGGATATTTTCCAATGAAAGAAAGCCTCTTAGCAAAAAGAAGTTTAGGCGGAAAATGTCGACCTTGATTTTCCTGTGCGGATTGCTCGGGCTAATCTTGGACGACAATTTACGCATATGCATTTGACCATTTATTTTACACAGCGAGGAGCACATCAGGCACCCACAGAAACCTTTGTATTCATATTCAAAATAAATATATATGACACAGCATTTTATGCCATGTTTACACATCCACAGAACGGCGAATGTTAGTGCGAATGCGTATTGCATACTTCAACATATTGTTTCTCTATCTGCGCTGCGCCAAATGAAATTTTCCTCGGTCTACTTTCTCTATTTATTAAAATTAAAATATATTGTATGGTCGTCTTTTAACAACGAGATATATGAGTTCAGCAACCATTTAATAACTACTTAATCAAAGAAAAAACAGTAGTAATGCTAAAACATAAATATCGTATGCTGATCGATTTGCACTTTAAACACAACTTACTTAGTTTGCAGGTATTTGTAGATATTGGTGGAATGGCTTCAGAAACTGTAGACATTACCACCGACATTGATAGCAGAATGGTCAGTGCGAACCCAAGTTTTTCCCCACTTTCAACCGGAAGTACAAAGACGAAAGTTCCCAGCAATGCAATAACGATAAAGGGAATGATCAGGTTTAAAACGTAGTAAGAATATTTTCTCGTCAGGAAAAACGTGAATCTCACGCCGGGCAACACACCTCCTACGTTTCTAAAAAACGAAAGGTACAAAAAAGTAACATGACGATATCCAACCGAATTACGGTATAAATTTATGAAGGCCTACTTTGATTATACGCACGATATTGCTTTTGATGGTGCAAAATCTTACGTCTCTAGTAGAGGGTTTCTTGTTCTTAACATAAATCAAATAACAAGTGTTGATACTGGTCTTTTTATATTGTAGATGCTTCCGTAATTTGGATCATGGGATTGTCCTTAAAGATGTAGCAAACTGCATACATACAATGACATCAAATGATTACTGGTTACAAATTAATTTCATCGAAATATAATTGTTGAACTTAACAATATGAGTTGCGCTCTGTGATACACAATAAGATAATATGCGATAAAAGGGGGTTTAATGCATGAGTGTTAAGTATCGTCCCGAATAAGCGTGTGCAGTCCGATGTTTTTCGTTTAAAGAAATTTTCTTAGCAAAAATACAGTAATTTCGGACAGTGTCGTCCCTGATTGCACAGGCTTATTTGGGGGGACAGTGTACACACATGCTTTAAACCCGCTTTTCTCAGAACGAGGCTCAAACCATTTTCCTGTCAGTGTCCTCGTCTGGTTCAATTCATTACACATAATTTAACACCGTTAACATAACAATTCTGATGTTTGAAAATATTTGAAAATATACCAGTACCTTGTATAATTAACAAAAGCTGTTTTAAAATGAATGAGAAACAATAGCAGTACCTTGAATAATTAACCAAAGCTGTCTCTGTTAAGTTCCATTCACCATTCTCCTCGTATAAATCCAGCCAAAGTGTGTTCATGGAGGCAAAAAGATTCAGTTGAGTTGCATCAAACGTCCAGCTGGTCAACTGGAATGGAAAACAATGACTTGGGTCTCGTTCTCTGAAAAGGGGCTTAATGCATGTGCGTAAAGTGTCGTCCCTGATTAGCCTCTGACATTCCGCACAGGCTAATCAGGGACGAAATTTTCCTTTTATATATTTTGATTTAAAGGAAGACTCTTCACAACGAAAATCATGTATAGGCGTTAAGTGTTGTCCACCCAATTTAAACTTTTGTTGCACTCATAGATTGTTGTTACGCATTTAAACATAAATAAAAACGAAAAAAGTCAGATTTGTTTATTTGACTTTCACTTACTTTAATTTGCCACTACTATTCATAACTGCAGTTTGTCATACGTGTAATACTGTTTAGCATTAAACGTTACACGGCTGTTTATAAAATGGGTAATACTGCTTGTCATTTACTATCATGAAACACTAAATCTTATCAAACGGATAATACAGTTTATAACTTACTTTAACGTGATACTACTATAACAAATACAAATACATGTCACTTATATAGCGCAAAAATTATTATAAAAATATTCTATTGCGCTTCACAAACACTGCACATTGGTTATCCGTGAAAAAAGATTGAACAAATGAGTTTTAAGTCTTGATCTAAAACAGCCCTCATTGTCAATGATTTTTAAGTGGCTTGGTAGATTATTCCACCACTTCGGGCCAACAACAGCTAAAGATCTATCCGCCATCTTAGTTCGCCTCCTGGGAATAACAAGATTACAGTCACTTTGTGATCGAAGTCTATACCGACTGTTTGCTGGGACAATCATTTCTTGCAAGTAATCTGGAGCATAACCATGGACAACACGAAAGACCATAACCAGGACTTCGTACATGATTCTAGCTTTTACTGGTAGCCAGTGGAGTTGTTTCAAGAGTTCAGTACTTGGTTGATCAAATGAATTTGGTAAGCTGGTAGATCGGTGAATAAACCATTGCAAAAGTCAATATGGGAGTGAACAAGACCATGCACTAACACCTCCGCTGACTTCTGTGTCAAATGCCTGCGTATAGCTTTTAAATTACGCAATTGCATTTGGGCAATATGGCACTTCTTCGTGAAGGTCAAGGTTAAGAGTGTTGGTCATTGTAACACCAAGATCTCTCACACGGTCTACTAACTTAACCATGCATCCTCCAACACTCACCCTTGATATGGACATTTTAGATAATTGTTGCCTTGTTCCGTATAAAATGATTTCTGTTTTTGATTGGTTCATGTTCAGCTTGAAAGTTGTCATCCAGTGACACTTCTATACCGTTACACTTCATATAACGTGAAACTAATTATAACGTGACACTTCTATAACGTGACACTGCTATACCGTAATATAACATGTCACTTACTATATCCATACACTTACTTTAAAGTGACACTAAATATAACTTGATACTACAGTGTTTTTATGGCAATTTCGGGGCCGATATTCGGCCCCATTCCCCTCAAAAAAGAGTATATATTTTTCCCCCATTTTGTAAAAAAATCCCCTCCAGAAGTAAAAAAAAAAAAAAAAAAATTTTTTTTATTTTTTTTTTAGAAAGAACTGTTTCATGATCATGATAAATATATCTCAAATTTATTTCATAAATAACTAACAAAGTATATAACTAAACTTTATATGAATTTTAATTATTATAAAGTGTTATATTAAATTAGATTAGTTTTTTCCAAATCAGTGGACTTTTCACATGAATTGCATTTTTCTCCCAAAATGGCCAGGAAATGGCCTGATGTATCTATATTGTGTCAATATTTGTTGATAAAAACATTCCAATATGGTCCATTTTATTGATTAAAAATGCTCAAATTTGCCATTTAAACGATTTAAAAAACTAAATTCGACTCAAAATGGCTAAGAAAACTGAGACTGTGCATGAAGGCTGAACTGTCTGAAACTAATGTTGAAAAAATCATTGATATGTATTTCAGAAAAAGGACAGACATTCTGCTGTGAATATTATATTCATACAGACATGTGTATTCATATAATAAATATCATTACATATAAAAGAATGAATTTTTAATTTTCCCCTTTTCCTAAAAAACGACGCATTTTTTCCCCTTTGGACGGGCCCCGCCACATTCCCCTATAAGTGAAAAAAACACTGTACTAACTGTAACGTGACACTAACTGTAACGTAATCATTACTATAAAGTGACACTTAATATAACGTGACACTATAACGTGACACTACCCTAACGGAACACTACTATAACGTGACACTTACCACAACATGACATTTACAATAACTTGACATTTCTTTTACGTTATATTTACTTTAACCTGGCACTTACTATACCGTGACAATTACTATAACGTGACAGTATAACTTGACACATTTTATAACATGGCACTACTATAACGTTACACTACTATATCTCGACACTTCTACAACGTGACACTTATTACAACATGACATTTACTATAACTTGACACTTCTATAACATGACACTAACTATAAAGTGACACTTACTATAACGTTACACATACTACAACATGACACTTACTATAACGTAACACTTACTACACCATGACACTTACTATTACGTGATAATTCACTTATTTTCTCTCAATCAAACATCAAAATATATAAGTGCCAAATATATGAGGGTAAGTTAGATCATATAACAACTTGATCATTTTTTCTATACTTAATTGTATGGACCCAATTGGAAATCAGCTCTCAGCTTAATGGGTTATCCATAGGTCAAATATAGCATTTCAATTGATAACTAATTTTTATAACTGTTATAAAGATATACAGTACAGCTCATTCAAAACAAACATATTCCGCGATCCGCGGAGTCAGACGCCATCTTGTGTTCGCGGAGTCGACTCGGAATCGACCATATGGTCGCCGAGTAGCCGCGTCTGTCCGCCGGGGAACTCCGCATCTCGCCTCCGCGAGACGCCTCGGCATGATGCCGAGGAATTTGTTGATGATGCAGAGTCACTCGGCGGACAATCGTATTAACTATAATTTACAATGTACATGTACTTCGGATAGAAATTGACTCCGAGTTTCGCATCATAATGTTTATTAAATGGAGAGTTACTACGTTGCGAAACAATTCACTACATACTACATTGACAATTAGATTTTGCATCACATGTCCATATTATCTTTATTAACTGTTTCTTTACCCTTTCCCTGATAGATGCGTATAATCCAGAGTCTATCGATTCACCGATACATGCGTTTATTGCCCAGTTCAATAAGTGATTAGCCTCCCCTGATGAGTTGTCGTTCTTAAATTGATTCAACTTCCGGTTAGCAAAGAATTCCAAGATGGCGACGAACAATGAAGTAGAGTGTGACATAGTTTTTGAACGGTTATCAGTGCGTGAATTACGATTATATCTGAAAGATCGAGGCGAAAATGTATCAGGAAATCGACCTGAATTGATCAAAAGGGCCAGGGGGCTCTTGAAATTAGGAAAGAGGACGCTAAAAGAGATTGAAATCTCGGACAACGTCGATCATGATGTTCGTCAATGTCAATTGTTTACAACGCCGCTCGGAGAGAAATTACCCACACCGTCGGATATAAAAGAATGCTGGGATGAGAATTTAGATAAAGTTCCAAATTTTCGTAAAGAGGACTTGTATAACTATTTGGTATTAAGCAAATCAAGGACTCATGACAAGGAAAATAGGAATGCCAAGCGTCAATTGAAAGCGGCAGTGTTTTACGTAGACAGACATGTGCACAGTGTACGATACCACCAGATTACCCCAGAGTGTTCACATTGCTATGTCCGAGCAAAGGTTATACCATCCCTTCCAACAGACAATAAGAAAAAAGATTACGATGCTTGGGTCTGTCTCAGACTGTCTGGCTAAGATGTCAGGAATGGTTCATGCTGCTGGCTGCAACTGCACTGCTGGGTAAGAACTAGGATAGAGTAAGACTATCAGATTCATGTAAAAACCATTAAGATTTGAGATTCAAAAACATATGTATACCCATGTAGTTTGAATAAAATATATCTTTGTTACACAATGCTTTAAACATTTAAAAGTTTTATGAAACAAGTTACAACTTACATGTTCATGTAGATGCGAACTATATTTATTTGAAACTTAAATATAACCTGAGATATGTTGTTTTAAATGCAACTATCTGGCCACTGACGTTTACATGTGATGATTTATTTTTTTCAATTGACAAGAGTTAGAGAAAAGTAAGAAATTGATAATAAAAATTATGTTTAATTTCATTTCAGAGAGGGCGAATCATGCAACCATGTGGCAGCGCTGCTATATGCATTAGTTGACATTACAGATAAACGGAAAGATGGAACAGGAGCATCAACCTCAAAACCATGTTAGTGGAATAGGCCTCGGAAACGAAAACTCAGTCCTCAGAAGTCGCAAAACATAACTTAAAAAAAAATTAAATATGAAGAAAAGACTACTGAATGTGAACCCAAACACAAGCAACAACTGAATACATGTACAATGGACCGTGTAAAACCGCCGAATCTTCATTCGCTATGTCTTAAATTAAAGAGCTGTGCCCCGAATGCAGCATTGCTGCTAAGTATGGAGACTGGAAAAGAAATTGTGCAACAAGCAGAGGATTTTAAACTCCCAAATTTGCATACAGTTCCATATATGTATCGTGACAGTGTAAGCATAGAGAACCTAGTCTGAAAAGAAGCGTTCCGAAACCATATGTCATCATTACATATAACAAGCGAGGACTGTGTACGAATAGAAAAAATGACAAAAGGTCAAAGCAAGAACGACACATGGATGGAAGCTAGGATAGGGCGCATTACAAGTTCTATATTTGGGACTGTATGCAAGAAGAGAGTGGATACAAAACCTGATAGTATCATAAAGAACATCATGAACTATTCTTCATTTGATACTGAAGCTACAAGGTGGGGGAGAAACCATGAAGCAGCAGCACGTCGAGTTTACCAGAATATCATTCAGACATCACATCCTGGATTGAAGGTTTTTGGATCTGGACTTGTTATTAATGTAGATCACCCACATTTAGGGACAAGTCCTGATGGTGTTGTGGACTGTTGTCAGAAATGCCAGGACAGGTGTGGTGTTTTGGAAATTAAATGTCCATACAAACATAGGAATGCTTCTGTTTATGAGGCCTGTCAAGACAAATCCTTTTGTTGTTCTGTGCTCAAAGGAAAGATTTCATTAAAAAAAACACATTCTTTCTATTACCAAATCCAAGGTCAGATGGCATTGACTGGACGACATTGGTGTGACTTCTTTGTTTGGACATTGAAAGGACATTATGTTGAAAGAATTCCCTTTGATGCTAGTTTCTGGAAAGAAATGTCATCAAAGTTGAATTTGTTTTACGAACACTATGTTGTTCCAGAATTCTTTACGGAGCGTATTAAACGCGGAAAGGAACTTGTGTGAATGGATTCTTCGACCGATAATGTGAATCATCAAACTGTGTGAATGGATTGATTCATTCATTGAATTCATATTGCTTGTGACACCAAGAGTTGAATTTGATAAAACTTAAAGACAGTAAATAAGACAATTGATCATTCATTCTTAAAGTCACTTGAATATATTGAGGTCCATTTATTAAATATATTCTGATTTCTATGTATGTTTTCAACACATAATGTGTTGTTTAGATTTTGTTTTTAAATGCTGGAAATAAAAGTTGGTGTCTCCGTATGTGCGCTTTTATCTTGCGTGAATACAACATTCATCTTTATATCATAAGGTTTTAACCTGATAGCATACACAGATGGCCAAATAAAAAAAAAGTATGTGTTTCACGCAGGTTTTGCCAGGTTTAGTCTTGAAATGTAGCATTCCATAAAAGCACTTATAATAATTTAAGTTAAACTCATAACAAAAATCCCAGCTTAGCACAGATATCTTTAATTGCATAAAACACATAACTTTTTGTTAGAGCCTAATCACAAAATATCCAAAGAATGGTACTTGTATCTTTATTCATTATCAATGCAAGCAACAACAAATAAATTAACAAAACAAATATAGCGCGTTAAATATTCAAACGCACAATGAAATGCTGCGAAATATCAGAAGCATGATTAGAATACCTCTTTAACCCATTCCCACTCAGAAGCGAAGATAAAATCGCTATGTGCAAACAGCAAAATACCAGAACAGCCTGCGAGTAACTCGCAGTCTGTTCAGGTTTTATGCTGTTTGCTGTTCATCAGTATTTAAGGGTTGGAAATGAAGACTTGAAAACTTGAATCTAGTAAGAAAGGTCTTTAATTAAATGTAACTTTCTAAGGGAGTACAAATGCGTCAAAATATGTATCTATTAAAGTGGTAAAGGGTTAATTCATTTTTTTTTTATTTGATAAAACTTATGACTTTAAAACCAATTAATTTGAATAATCATTGTTTTATTGTCTTAAGGGGATATCAACAGCTAGAAACTGTATTTTATTTTCTGAAAGTAATACATTTAAAAAAAACTATAAGATTTAATTAAGTGTTGTTCCTTGATTTTTATTAAAATGACTTTGTGTTCGTTTTTGAATACTTGCTGTTAAACTGTTGATATGCTCCTTAAAGTTTTCACACAATTCAGAATTTAATCCCTTGAAACATCCCTTCATAAAGAACTAAATCAAAGAATTAAAAAAGTTGCAATAGTAAAGCAAGTGTTTATGAACTTTATAACTTTGTCAAAGCATTAAGTCATTGAATGCAGATTTTTACACATGCCATTACAGAATTTCTCATTTAGTTATCCTGTATCAAGGGAGGGTGAACGTTTGACAAGGCAGCACATATCTTGAGTATATGCGATGCTTGTTTAGACATTGTAATCGGCATAACCCCTTGAAGTATGCGGAAATTCTTTAATCTTTCCATGGCACGTTCCACATCTATGCGAAGATTTGCGATTCTTCTTGTTTCTTCCACCTGTCGGCGATTAAAGCGCTGGAATTTCATGGGTGGAATTATTAGGTGTAGCCCCCTTGGGGTTGTCAAGTCTGATATTAAGAATCCTTTGTCCGCCATAACTGCATCTCCAGCCTCACAGAGTTCCAGCAGACCACTTTTAATAGTGATTTGTTTGTCACTTATACCACCACTCCACAAATCTGATACAAATGTTATCACACCAGTGGGACTAATTCCTATTAAGGCCTTCCATGTCATGTGTGATTTGTAGTGTGAGTACAGTAATGTTTTGGCAGCCAATGATTGTGGATTTTGCGTGTAAAATTCTGTACAGTCTATTATTACTCTGCAGTGTGGATACTTCTTAAATTTAGCTGGCATATTCTCTCTTATAAATCTTCTAGATATCCATGGTATCATTGATGCCAATTTCACACTTAGATACATGATCCACTGCTTATTAATGTTACTGCAGGTTGCTTTTGAAATGCGGAATCTGTACGCCAAGTCTTCTAAAAGCAAACCAAGTCTCAAGCGCATCAGAACTAGCAAAAATTCATCCACCAGTCGAAGCGTTCTAGGCCGTCCCTTGTTCTCCCCATTTCCTGATCGGTTGGTTCTTTCCTCTGCATCGTCCAGTTCGCTAAATATTGCATTGAAAACTTCCTTGTTTGGCAAGCCGGTGTAAAACATACACATGTCGTCACTTACAATATCTTCAGCTACCAATTCCGGTTTGTTGCACTGAATCCCAATGTCTTTTTCAATACTACAGTTATTCATATCAGTCTGTGAAGATGTGTCACATGTCAGTTTTTGGAACAATGATAAGCTGAGATCTGTCTGTGTAGCCATGTCACACATGATCCAATCAGTTTGTATAAGCTTTGGTAGAGTCTGTGTCACAGTACATGTTTCCTTCACAGAACTAGTTATATAGTCATGCATTTGAACTGACACATGCTCTGGCACAAAACAGGAGTTCAGGGAAGTGTTTTCATAGCAATCACTCTCCCGGCTATCTTCGTTTTCTTGCAGGATTGCAGATGCCTCTGTTGTGTAACTTTCTTCCTCAACCTTAAAATATAAATATAAGTAAAAATATGTATTTCATGCTTAGAATTTCAACAAAGCATTCAATATTAATGTATCTTTATTTCTTCTAATCTTCTATGTGTTGAATGTCAAATTATTGTTAGTTCATGTGTGATTTATACCAGAACTTAATGAAAACACATAATGCTTACAGTGCAGCAGAACAAAATACATAGTAAATTTTGTTATCCTAGTGTTCCATCTATTTTAAACACTTGCAAAAGCAAAAAGCATGTTACTGATGTCGGTTATATACACACTGCGGCCAATCTTACTTGTGACCGTTTTGGTCTGCCCCCTTTTAAAAAAAGCAATAACATTTAAAAGAGTATTAAACTAGCAAAACCTTTTTTACATGATTAAGATTTTGAATCAGAAATTTTGAATGTTATTCAAAACAGAACTATTTAAAGAGAGATTATACAATTTTTATATGTGTTAAATTGTAATACATGTATATTGATGCAAATATGTTATAATAACACACAATAGGCAAGAAAAATGATACATTAAAGAAGAATTTCATAAAATGCAGCAAATACAAAATAATGCCCCAAGCCGATTGCGACGAAGATATTTCGTAGATATTTTCCTACAATAACCGAAGCATTTGTCTTTTTAGTTAGTGTTTGTGTGTCGTATAAATCGATACCGCTGCAAGAATTTTAAATGAACTGTTAAACTCAATATAGATTCACATTGTACATGCATGATATACATGCTGGCCAATTTGCCTGTACAGTTGTTTTTGATTTCAGAATTAAACATCTACCTTATTTCGCATTTTCGACACATGTTATTCTTATCTTTTATTTGAATTTAAATTCAAATATGTGTATAATAAGTTTTTTTACACATTTCATATAATTCATGAATATTTGACAAAATAGTTTAGTCCCTATTTTTTTCAAACATAACATATCTTTGTTTTTAAATTCCCAAATAATTACATAATTTATTGAAATAAAGCAGGTTTCTCATAGAATGAATTTTTGATAGACATAGTCCCTTTAATAACCATCAGTCTGGTCACTGAAAGTAAAAACAATTTGACGAATAAGAATTCACATACCTCCGATGTTTTAAAGATCTTCTGCTTGTTGTTCACCATGAAGATACTGGGAATTTGTGACACAGTGTACGATACCACCAGATTACCCCAGAGTGTTCACATTGCTATGTCCGAGCAAAGGTTATACCATCCCTTCCAACAGACAATAAGAAAAAAGATTACGATGCTTGGGTCTGTCTCAGACTGTCTGGCTAAGATGTCAGGAATGGTTCATGCTGCTGGCTGCAACTGCACTGCTGGGTAAGAACTAGGATAGAGTAAGACTATCAGATTCATGTAAAAACCATTAAGATTTGAGATTCAAAAACATATGTATACCCATGTAGTTTGAATAAAATATATCTTTGTTACACAATGCTTTAAACATTTAAAAGTTTTATGAAACAAGTTACAACTTACATGTTCATGTAGATGCGAACTATATTTATTTGAAACTTAAATATAACCTGAGATATGTTGTTTTAAATGCAACTATCTGGCCACTGACGTTTACATGTGATGATTTATTTTTTTCAATTGACAAGAGTTAGAGAAAAGTAAGAAATTGATAATAAAAATTATGTTTAATTTCATTTCAGAGAGGGCGAATCATGCAACCATGTGGCAGCGCTGCTATATGCATTAGTTGACATTACAGATAAACGGAAAGATGGAACAGGAGCATCAACCTCAAAACCATGTTAGTGGAATAGGCCTCGGAAACGAAAACTCAGTCCTCAGAAGTCGCAAAACATAACTTTAAAAAAAATTAAATATGAAGAAAAGACTACTGAATGTGAACCCAAACACAAGCAACAACTGAATACATGTACAATAGACCGTGTAAAACCGCCGAATCTTCATTCGCTATGTCTTAAATTAAAGAGCTGTGCCCCGAATGCAGCATTGCTGCTAAGTATGGAGACTGGAAAAGAAATTGTGCAACAAGCAGAGGATTTTAAACTCCCAAATTTGCATACAGTTCCATATATGTATCGTGACAGTGTAAGCATAGAGAACCCAGTCTGTAAAGAAGCGTTCCGAAACCATATGTCATCATTACATATAACAAGCGAGGACTGTGTACGAATAGAAAAAATGACAAAAGGTCAAAGCAAGAACGACACATGGATGGAAGCTAGGATAGGGCGCATTACAAGTTCTATATTTGGGACTGTATGCAAGAAGAGAGTGGATACAAAACCTGATAGTATCATAAAGAACATCATGAACTATTCTTCATTTGATACTGAAGCTACAAGGTGGGGGAGAAACCATGAAGCAGCAGCACGTCGAGTTTACCAGAATATCATTCAGACATCACATCCTGGATTGAAGGTTTTTGGATCTGGACTTGTTATTAATGTAGATCACCCACATTTAGGGACAAGTCCTGATGGTGTTGTGGACTGTTGTGAGAAATGCCAGGACAGGTGTGGTGTTTTGGAAATTAAATGTCCATACAAACATAGGAATGCTTCTGTTTATGAGGCCTGTCAAGACAAATACTTTTGTTGTTCTGTGCTCAAAGGAAAGATTTCATTAAAAAAAACACACTCTTTCTATTACCAAATCCAAGGTCAGATGGCATTGACTGGACGACATTGGTGTGACTTCTTTGTTTGGACATTGAAAGGACATTATGTTGAAAGAATTCCCTTTGATGCTAGTTTCTGGAAAGAAATGTCATCAAAGTTGAATTTGTTTTACGAACACTATGTTGTTACAGAATTCTTTACGGAGCGTATTAAACGCGGAAAGGAACTTGTGTGAATGGATTCTTCGACCGATAATGTGAATCATCAAACTGTGTGAATGGATTGATTCATTCATTGAATTCATATTGCTTGTGACACCAAGAGTTGAATTTGATAAAACTTAAAGACAGTAAATAAGACAATTGATCATTCATTCTTAAAGTCACTTGAATATATTGAGGTCCATTTATTAAATATATTCTGATTTCTATGTATGTTTTCAACACATAATGTGTTGTTTAGATTTTGTTTTTAAATGCTGGAAATAAAAGTTGGTGTCTCCGTATGTGCGCTTTTATCTTGCGTGAATACAACATTCATCTTTATATCATAAGGTTTTAACCTGATAGCATACACAGATGGCCAAATAAAAAAAAGTATGTGTTTCACGCAGGTTTTGCCAGGTTTAGTCTTGAAATGTAGCATTCCATAAAAGCACTTATAATAATTTAAGTTAAACTCATAACAAAAATCCCAGCTTAGCACAGATATCTTTAATTGCATAAAACACATAACTTTTTGTTAGAGCCTAATCACAAAATATCCAAAGAATGGTACTTGTATCTTTATTCATTATCAATGCAAGCAACAACAAATAAATTAACAAAACAAATATAGCGCGTTAAATATTCAAACGCACAATGAAATGCTGCGAAATATCAGAAGCATGATTAGAATACCTCTTTAACCCATTCCCACTCAGAAGCGAAGATAAAATCGCTATGTGCAAACAGCAAAATACCAGAACAGCCTGCGAGTAACTCGCAGTCTGTTCAGGTTTTATGCTGTTTGCTGTTCATCAGTATTTAAGGGTTGGAAATGAAGACTTGAAAACTTGAATCTAGTAAGAAAGGTCTTTAATTAAATGTAACTTTCTAAGGGAGTACAAATGCGTCAAAATATGTATCTATTAAAGTGGTAAAGGGTTAATTCATTTTTTTTTTATTTGATAAAACTTATGACTTTAAAACCAATTAATTTGAATAATCATTGTTTTATTGTCTTAAGGGGATATCAACAGCTAGAAACTGTATTTTATTTTCTGAAAGTAATACATTTAAAAAAAACAATAAGATTTAATTAAGTGTTGTTCCTTGATTTTTATTAAAATGACTTTGTGTTCGTTTTTGAATACTTGCTGTTAAACTGTTGATATGCTCCTTAAAGTTTTCACACAATTCAGAATTTAATCCCTTGAAACATCCCTTCATAAAGAACTAAATCAAAGAATTAAAAAAGTTGCAATAGTAAAGCAAGTGTTTATGAACTTTATAACTTTGTCAAAGCATTAAGTCATTGAATGCAGATTTTTACACATGCCATTACAGAATTTCTCATTTAGTTATCCTGTATCAAGGGAGGGTGAACGTTTGACAAGGCAGCACATATCTTGAGTATATGCGATGCTTGTTTAGACATTGTAATCGGCATAACCCCTTGAAGTATGCGGAAATTCTTTAATCTTTCCATGGCACGTTCCACATCTATGCGAAGATTTGCGATTCTTCTTGTTTCTTCCACCTGTCGGCGATTAAAGCCCTGGAATTTCATGGGTGGAATTATTAGGTGTAGCCCCCTTGGGGTTGTCAAGTCTGATATTAAGAATCCTTTGTCCGCCATAACTGCATCTCCAGCCTCACAGAGTTCCAGCAGACCACTTTTAATAGTGATTTGTTTGTCACTTATACCACCACTCCACAAATCTGATACAAATGTTATCACACCAGTGGGACTAATTCCTATTAAGGCCTTCCATGTCATGTGTGATTTGTAGTGTGAGTACAGTAATGTTTTGGCAGCCAATGATTGTGGATTTTGCGTGTAAAATTCTGTACAGTCTATTATTACTCTGCAGTGTGGATACTTCTTAAATTTAGCTGGCATATTCTCTCTTATAAATCTTCTAGATATCCATGGTATCATTGATGCCAATTTCACACTTAGATACATGATCCACTGCTTATTAATGTTACTGCAGGTTGCTTTTGAAATGCGGAATCTGTACGCCAAGTCTTCTAAAAGCAAACCAAGTCTCAAGCGCATCAGAACTAGCAAAAATTCATCCACCAGTCGAAGCGTTCTAGGCCGTCCCTTGTTCTCCCCATTTCCTGATCGGTTGGTTCTTTCCTCTGCATCGTCCAGTTCGCTAAATATTGCATTAAAAACTTCCTTGTTTGGCAAGCCGGTGTAAAACATACACATGTCGTCACTTACAATATCTTCAGCTACCAATTCCGGTTTGTTGCACTGAATCCCAATGTCTTTTTCAATACTACAGTTATTCATATCAGTCTGTGAAGATGTGTCACATGTCAGTTTTTGGAACAATGATAAGCTGAGATCTGTCTGTGTAGCCATGTCACACATGATCCAATCAGTTTGTATAAGCTTTGGTAGAGTCTGTGTCACAGTACATGTTTCCTTCACAGAACTAGTTATATAGTCATGCATTTGAACTGACACATGCTCTGGCACAAAACAGGAGTTCAGGGAAGTGTTTTCATAGCAATCACTCTCCCGGCTATCTTCGTTTTCTTGCAGGATTGCAGATGCCTCTGTTGTGTAACTTTCTTCCTCAACCTTAAAATATAAATATAAGTAAAAATATGTATTTCATGCTTAGAATTTCAACAAAGCATTCTATATTAATGTATCTTTATTTCTTCTAATCTTCTATGTGTTGAATGTCAAATTATTGTTAGTTCATGTGTGATTTATACCAGAACTTAATGAAAACACATAATGCTTACAGTGCAGCAGAACAAAATACATAGTAAATTTTGTTATCCTAGTGTTCCATCTATTTTAAACACTTGCAAAAGCAAAAAGCATGTTACTGATGTCGGTTATATACACACTGCGGCCAATCTTACTTGTGACCGTTTTGGTCTGCCCCCTTTTAAAAAAAGCAATAACATTTAAAAGAGTATTAAACTAGCAAAACCTTTTTTACATGATTAAGATTTTGAATCAGAAATTTTGAATGTTATTCAAAACAGAACTATTTAAAGAGAGATTATACAATTTTTATATGTGTTAAATTGTAATACATGTATATTGATGCAAATATGTTATAATAACACACAATAGGCAAGAAAAATGATACATTAAAGAAGAATTTCATAAAATGCAGCAAATACAAAATAATGCCCCAAGCCGATTGCGACGAAGATATTTCGTAGATATTTTCCTACAATAACCGAAGCATTTGTCTTTTTAGTTAGTGTTTGTGTGTCGTATAAATCGATACCGCTGCAAGAATTTTAAATGAACTGTTAAACTCAATATAGATTCACATTGTACATGCATGATATACATGCTGGCCAATTTGCCTGTACAGTTGTTTTTGATTTCAGAATTAAACATCTACCTTATTTCGCATTTTCGACACATGTTATTCTTATCTTTTATTTGAATTTAAATTCAAATATGTGTATAATAAGTTTTTTACACATTTCATATAAATTCATGAATATTTGACAAAATAGTTTAGTCCCTATTTTTTTCAAACATAACATATCTTTGTTTTTAAATTCCCAAATAATTACATAATTTATTGAAATAAAGCAGGTTTCTCATAGAATGAATTTTTGATAGACATAGTCCCTTTAATAACCATCAGTCTGGTCACTGAAAGTAAAAACAATTTGACGAATAAGAATTCACATACCTCCGATGTTTTAAAGATCTTCTGCTTGTTGTTCACCATGAAGATACTGGGAATTTGGTTCTTGCTGTTGTAGACCCCATCGACAAAATGTGCTGAACACAGCCGATCGTTCTTGATCTTCAAAACGAAGCCAGTGCTGACAGTTTTCAGTCTTTTGATCCATAGTTTTCTTACTTTTTCGTCGGCTGGAAATCTATGCAACCTCACTTGTTTCCCATCTACCAATTTTCCCCGAAAATTACTGCAAATACAGCAGTAATTCCGTTTCTTCTCTGTTGATTTGTGTTCTAGATTCGATAAGTCGTCCATTGCGCAATAATTTGCTAACCACCGGAAATCGATGATTTACCTCCTCAGCGAAGAGCAGTAAAGGATGGTAATTTTCAGGGGCGGTAACAACAGTTATTGAACTGGCTAATTAAGACCGACTTTATCGATTACTGCATACATGCGAATTTTTCCGTCTCTATCCATTACCCGATAATCCAGTGTATTCCCAATGCCCATTTTCAAATGCAAATTCTGATTAATATTGACGACAAAGTGCTCAAAACTCATTAACACAGACATCCAAAATTTGTCTTAAAGGGATCTTTTCACGGTTTGGTAAATTGACAAAATTGAAAAAAGTTGTTTCAGATTCGCAAATTTTCGTTTTAGTTATGATATTTGTGAGGAAACAGTATTACTGAACATTTACCATGGTCTAATATAGACAATATATGCATCTTTTGGCGATTTAAAAACCTAAAAATTATAAAGCGTTGCAACGCGAAACGATGGAATAATTTGGAGAGTTCTGTTGTTGTCGTTAAATTTTGTGAAACTACGAGGATTGCTCATATAATGCATAAAATACTTCAACCAAGTATGCTTGGCAGAATAGCTGGGCGGGCTAATGCGTTTTTACTCCAGGTTACCCCAGGACTCCGGGGGTCACTGGTTCGAGTCCAGCTGCGGCTACTTTTTTTTCCTTTTTACAATTTTATTCTTGATTTTTTACTGGAGCTTTTAAGATCCTATGTTTACATTTATCAATATAAAGCATTTAAGTACTTATTTCAAAACATGCCAAAAACTGTGAAAAGGCCTTTAAGTATCAAATGAATTTCGGCATATGTTTCTATTTAAAGATTTGATGAAATAGGTGTCCAATCGGGACAAGGGTAACAGCGATTCCAACGTGCGTAAATATCTTAATGTTGTGTGCGCGCATCGTGTACAGTTCATGTCCTGTTACAAATTGTAGCCACAAATAAATACATAAATATGCCCATTACATTTTCGTGTCCAGTGCTTGTCTTGACAAAAAGCGCGCGAAAATAGGCGTGGATGTATTTATTTATACACAAATCTGCGTAGCGCAGACAACATCGTAGCTAATTAAACTTCGTCGTACAGTTTATATAGTATTGACAGACCTGTATAAAGTCGCGCCTGTCAAAAATCATAAAAAGCGACATTTAAAGTTATGGAAGCCAGAACTAACAACATCGTAAAAGCTTCGTGGTCAATTTTTTAGTATTGGGGTATCTCGCAAATGATTTTGACATTTTCCTGAATAAAATAAAAGTAAAAAACGCTGTATCATTTTCAGATTTTGGTTCGTTCAATATTGCAACAATTATTGTACTGTATCTGATTGCACACAAAGTGCCGTGTAAAAATCATATTCTTTTTCAACGACCAATTAACGGCGTCATCTATATTTAGATTTTATGCAACATGTACATGTATAAGTCATTTTCTGGAAATTGGGAGAAAGTAAAAGCGATTTTTCGAAAATAAACCAATGTATTTTTTTCCATTTAATTTGTCATACTTATTTATATTTTGTTTTGTCTGTGTATGTTTGTTGAGTTCAAATAGCAAATCTTGAAAATAAATATCGTAATGGTAAATGTTTAAAGCAAGTCCCGTTTCCGAGATCATATACGAGAATTACCGGGGTACTTCGATATGTTTACTGACATATATACAATCATTGTTTTGACAGACGACACCACAGGTGGTTAGCGTGTGGCTATGATATTAATAAGTGAAAACATCATTTTGAATGATAAATAATCATATTATAACGAAAAATTAACTTTTCTGAAAAAAAAATTCACTATCAAATATATATATAACAAGGTATGCAACTCAAAATCACCCCAAAACGGGGTGCATCGCTTTGAACAGCCATATCTTCATCAATTGTGCAGCGATTTTCACGATCTCGGTCTTATTCAACGCAGAAATGAATTTCCTTTCTGGAAATGTATATGTCTTGCAATATTTTTACAAATGCTGGGTCAACTTTTAAGAAATAACACGATACACAACACGCATGACCCAGTTGACAGTGATCATGTATTCTTTATGAATGAAATCTCCAGTTGTAAAGACACACCTCCGCATTGGACCAATGAAATCACTCGTATGTTTAAAATGTCAGTTAGTTGAAATGTATGTAAACAAAGGTTTCAAACGGCGCTGGACAGTTAGTCTTGATGCAGAATGTAACGACAAGAACGGTAATAATGTTTTTTCATACGTTTTATTGAATTATGGTATCGAACTACATGAACTTTGTAGGGAAGTTGCCCTTTACTCCGTGAAGATTTCAGTCTTAAAGAATACATGATCACTGTCAACTGGGTCATGCGTGTTGTGTATCGTGTTATTTCTTAAAAGTTGACCCAGCATTTGTAAAAATATTGCAAGACATATACATTTCCAGAAAGGAAATTCATTTCTGCGTTGAATAAGACCGAGATCGTGAAAATCGCTGCACAATTGATGAAGATATGGCTGTTCGAAGCGATGCACCCCGTTTTGGGGTGATTTTGAGTTGCATACCTTGTTATATATATATTTGATAGTGAAATTTTTTTTTTCAGAAAAGTTAATTTTTCGTTATAATATGATTATTTATCATTCAAAATGATGTTTTCACTAATTAATATCATAGCCACACGCTAACCACCTGTGGACGACACGTGCTTATCTAAAGTTTGCGTTTTTGTAATACACAGGATATTGGATTATCGGTGCTTGATTGAGCAATAAAACAAAGACGCAGTCGGCGGTTTTCAGAAGGCCTTTTGTACTGACCAACATCATTCTATACATAGAAGGTGACGTAACTACGTTAGTGCACAGGTGGTTAGCGTGTGGCTATGATATTAATTAGTGAAAACATCATTTTGAATGATAAATAATCATATTATAACGAAAAATTAACTTTTCTGAAGAAAAAAAAATTTCACTATCAAATATATATATAACAAGGTATGCAACTCAAAATCACCCCAAAACGGGGTGCATCGCTTTGAACAGCCATATCTTCATCAATTGTGCAGCGATTTTCACGATCTCGGTCTTATTCAACGCAGAAATGAATTTCCTTTCTGGAAATGTATATGTCTTGCAATATTTTTACAAATGCTGGGTCAACTTTTAAGAAATAACACGATACACAACACGCATGACCCAGTTGACAGTGATCATGTATTCTTTATGAATGAAATCTCCAGTTGTAAAGACACACCTCCGCATTGGACCAATGAAATCACTCGTATGTTTAAAATGTCAGTTAGTTGAAATGTATGTAAACAAAGGTTTCAAACGGCGCTGGACAGTTAGTCTTGATGCAGAATGTAACGACAAGAACGGTAATAATGTTTTTTCATACGTTTTATTGAATTATGGTATCGAACTACATGAACTTTGTAGGGAAGTTGCCCTTTACTCCGTGAAGATTTCAGTCTTAAAGACAGCATGATCACTGTCAACTGGGTCATGCGTGTTGTGTATCGTGTTATTTCTTAAAAGTTGACCCAGCATTTGTTAAAATATTGCAAGACATATACATTTCCAGAAAGGAAATTCATTTCTGCGTTGAATAAGACCGAGATCGTGAAAATCGCTGCAAAATTTATGAAGATATGGCTGTTCAAAGCGATGCACCCCGTTTTGGGCTGATTTTGAGTTGCATACCTTGTTATATATATATTTGATAGTGAAATATTTTTTTTTTCAGAAAAGTTAATTTTTCGTTATAATATGATTATTTATCATTCAAAATGATGTTTTCACTAATTAATATCATAGCCACACGCTAACCACCTGTGCGTTAGTGTCAGTAAGACCGGTGTGTACACAATGGACCAACATAATAATTAATAGTGCACGTGCTTATTTAACATTAAGGGATAAACACACACGGGAGACTAGACACTTTGTGCTTGTTTGGGCCATAAAACGCAATCTCGGTGGCTATTTTCAGTAGTCCATATAACGGACTCCCAGAGCCTTTGATAATTTTTGCTATGACGGCCCTGGCAGTCCATATGCACCCCTTCATTAACATGGATGCAGTTCAGCGCAGCGAATCCATGCGCTTCACTAAACGGACGTCGTTTCTCAAGTCGGTGAATTGTCCGATGATGACATTATTCTCGATGCTGAGGCTGCAGATGATAATTGGACAGATGACTTCAGTCCATTGAGGGTGCGTTTACACAAAATATATGACCTCCGAAAAATCATAACGTAAATCTATTGCAGATTTCAAAATTTCCAAACCATTTTTTTACATTAGTGACTGCAACCAGAACATAATATCTCTGCCCTAAATAAATTTCCATTATTAAAATTACAATGAAAATGCTCACGTTTTCCAGGCGGATAACGTGATATTACACAAGTCATCTTTATTTTCGCGCAATTTCTAAGAGAACAGCAGTTTTACAAGTGTATTTAATTGTCACAATAATGATACTGTTTTGCGTCACAATATTATTTTGGTAGTCACATTTTTGCCGCGTTTAATGTTTCTATATATTGCCCGATAATTCCGTTTATTACGACTGCCGTTTTAAAAGCAAATTTTGTCAATATTGCTGAACAGTTTGTTAAGACAAACGATTGCCATTTTCCATCAAACGAATTGTACATGCTACTGTTTTATTTAATGGCAGACTAATCGAGACGGCGAATTCTCAGTGAACATGCGTATATCACCTGATGCAGTGTAAATTTATATTTAAATGCAACATGTACATGGCCATTTCTGAAAATCGGGTCGAAGTGAAAGTAATCATTTTTAAATATAAACCAACATATGCTTTTATTAAAATTGTCAACAGTATTAAAGGGGCCTTTTCACAGATTTTGTCATTTTTTAACCTATTCATTAAATGCTTTATATTGATAAATGTAAACATTGGATCGTAAAAGCTCCAGTAAAAAATCAAGAAAAAAATTTAAAAAAGGAAAAGAACATTGCCCGGAGCAGGTTTCGAACCAGTGACCCCTGGAGTCCTGCCAGAGTCCTGAAGTAAAAACGCTTTAGCCTACTGAGCTATTCAGCCGAGTACACATACTTGACGTATTTTATACCTCATATAAGCAATCTTCGTAGTTTCACAAAATTTAACGACAAAAACAGAACTCTCCAAATTATTCAATCGTTTCGCGTGGCAACGCTTTATAATTTTTAGGTTTTAAAATCGTCAAAAGATGCATATAATGGCTATATTAGAGCATGGTTAATGTTCAGTATTACTGTTTCCTCACAAATATCATAACTAAAACGAAAACTTACGAATCTGAAACAACTTTTTTTCAATTTTGTCAATTTACCAAAGCGTGAAAAGATCCCTTTAATATTTGTTTTCTATGTGTATAGTTGTTTGGTTCTCATATGTATTTTTGCAAATCTTATGATAATCAATATTTTGTTTTACATGTTTAAAGCAAGTCTCGTTTCCGAGATCATGTTCGTGATTAAACTGTGTAAGGTTCATTGATATGGTTATAATGACCTACAACATCATTTTGTATGAAGTTCCGTATGCAGAGAAGCTGACGAAAGGTTTACACAATCACGCAGAAGTAAACATATCAACGTATTATTTGTATCTGTTTCAAATAATCGTTTATTTAAAAATTATTTAACATTTGTCATAGTATAAAATCTTTATTTGTATATTTTTTTCTCAGCGAACCGCCGCGTGTAAAGACGCGGCGTGATGCCGCGGATCGATGTCGAGGCAGGAACAGACGCGGCGTAACTCCGCGAATGATCGCGGAGTCCCTCGGCATGATGCTGAGGGAATACTCGTTGTGTATGCGGAGTAACTTCGAAAACAAAAGAATTTGTTGGTTTTGCGTGAGCTGTACTGTAGATCTAACCTATTTAAATATCCATATAATATTTGATAATTACAGCTGTCAGAATGACATTGGTGTAACTATGTTTTTATGTATTTTGATATTGTTTTATGCGTTTGACCTAGAAGGTAATAAATAAATAAATATATAAAAAAAAACGTCACACTTACTATGATGTGACTCTTACTAGAACGTGGCACTTACAATAACGTGACACTGCTGCTTATCAAACGGGTAGTATTGTATATCAGCGCTGCATTGCGACACGATGTTCACAGCCGTTAGCCAGACCACTGTTCCGTCTGCCAGCACTGTTACGTAATTCCCTTTCATGCAGTGGTCATCGCTTAGAATAGCTATACCGTCGGCACTGTTAAAATTTATATGAAACTCACTTTGTGAAAAGCGGCTTTAATGCATGTGCGTAAAGTGTTGTACCAGATTAGCTTGTGAAGTGTGCAGAGATTGCACAGTTTATATTAGCAACCGAATCAACAAAACAAAATCGATAGATAACTTATCTACGTCTCTCTTCCTGAATAGCCTGTTCAGTCCGCCTAGTCTTACCATAGACGACACTGTCCGCTTTAATGTGTTTTTATTTCGTTAAAAGGAAGTTCTTTCTTAGCGAAAATCCAGTTAAGGCGGAAAGTTTCGTCCCGGATTAGACTGTATGGACTGTACAGGATAATCTGGGAAGACACTTCAGCACATGCATTAAGACATTTTTATTCAGAACGCAGCTGATATTTAAGTTTTGCTACTCACGCGTTGTTGATAACAAGCGGGGGTATCCAGATATCGTCAACAGCTAGATGAGTCCGGTAAGTTCCATCATAATCTTTAGGGTCCCATTGAAGGCGGTAATCGTTCCATGACTAAAATTGATATCCATTTTTAATATTATGATATAAGTACAACTTAAAGCGGGTATATACGATATATGTGTTTACTTGTAATATATTGATAAAATATGTGAAAATAACATAAAATGGGAAAGAAAAATTATTCATTAAAGCCGAATGTCATACAATGCAGCAAAGACAAATTAGCGCCCCGAGTCGATTGTGGCGTACATATTTTCCTACAATAACCGAAGCATTCGTCTTTGTATTAGGATCGGAGTTAGTGTTCGTGTGTCGTATGAATAGATATCTTCGCGGGAATTCAAATAAACCGTTAAACTAAGTTTAGATTCACATCTTACATGTATGGTATACATGCTGGCGAATTCGGCTGTACAGCCGTTTTCAATTTCAGAATTAAATATCTGGCTTGTTTCGCATTTTTCGACACATGTTCTTCTTAACTGTTATTTTAATTTATATTGAAATATATATATAATAATGTTTTACAAATTTTATATAAATTCATAAATATTTCACAAAATCGTATATATCCGCTTTAAAAATACTATTATTTATTACATTTATTTTTACAATTTTGCATGAAATGCTGTCCAGAATGAAAGGGAAAATTATTGATATAGTTATGTGCATTATTTAATAGCAGTCTGAAGCAAATCTATATTTGGTCTATTTGTATGCTGCACATGATAATATTTTAAATATTACATAATCAACACTATTGTATACTTACAGAAAACACAAATCCAACAATTTCAATTCTCTGTGCCACTATGTCCTGAAATGTAAATGGGGATATTTGTATCGGCTACTTTTGAATTAACAATAAACATTTTATAACGATTTTTAAATGAATGATATGTTTGCATTAAATACCCCATGATTGATACGAATACCTAAGGCTATTTTTTTTATAAATAATAATGAATTGTTATTCAAACTACCGCCTTTTAGTTTTGTATGACCCGCTTAAAATTGTGTGTATAAATAAAGGCTCGTGATTGTCAAAGCGATGTTAGGAGTGTGAAATAACGGATCACGGCACAACTCCGCCGAAGACGGATGAAAAAGCACGAGGCTTGGGTATAGGGCTAGCTATATTTCTACATTTAACTACAAAACGTCAAACAGCACTCCCACAGCCATCACTAGAGTGAAGGGAAATCTGTCAGGCCGAATGATATCGTCTCCACCAGAACAACCACCACCATCGGTACATTTAATGTCCTCGCAATGTACGAGATCGGAAAGATAGCGCGCGTGGCCGAGTAGATTGCTAAGTTAAACCTCACTAGCCTATGAATAAGCGAATCAAGCGGAACTGTTTCTTGGCAGAAAGGACTGACTTCCGGCGATATACTGCTGTTCTCGGGGCCTGAGCAGAACGATACAACAGACACTCCGGGAAGAGCCTTGAAGCTTTTGGCACAGCGACCTTTAATGGGGTGGATGGCGCACGAACCAAGGATCATGAGAGCCTCTTTCCATACAAAGAAAATTAGAATGAACCTGGCTATAATCCAGTGTAACGCCCCGAGAATGACAATTACAGCAGACTGTCAACCATGATACAAGAGAGACACAAAAGCTTATCCTCAATGTAGTGGGCGATTTCAACGATCATCTGTTCAGAATGTACGCAAAAAGCGAAGAGCAGATGTTGCTTCGGACCATTTACATCTTGTCGCCACTTTAAAACAGATACTGAAGAAGATTTGGACAGGGTTTTCAGCGAACGTAACAGCTACAAAACTGCCACGCTAATATGTACAAAAAAGACAAACGTTTAATGTCAGTATGTTCAACAAGTTCTAGATCTATGAGGAGCTGATTGATGTAGAGACGATGACTTATTAGTGACAGAAAGAAAAAGAAGTAATAACCTAAACACGTCAAGATTAACTGGGCCCCAGGTCGAACACCCATAAGGTTTGTATATTAGCTGTGGCGCTACTGAAAGTGAAGTAAAACAGAGAAAAAAAAGCATAAACGTGTTAAGTGTAAACAACGGCAGAACAAGAGCAGTAAAAGCAACAGCACAAGAAGAATATAAAACAGCAAATATGAACGGCAAGCGATGTATAAGAGCAGATAATCGGAACTATCTCGAGACGCATGCAACAGAAGCAAAAGAAGCAGCCCATTTGAACACAACCAAGATCTTGTACTCCATCATTTAATCAAAGTACTGGCAGTACTGGTGTGATGATGCTTTTGAAGAGGATGGATATAAAACATCAATTTAAGTTTATCTATATCACCACAATTGTGTATGTTGATACGAACATTTGGGTACGATAAAAAATTTGGGTACGAAAAAAAATTTGGTACGAAAAAAATTTGCGTACGAAACATTTTTTGTACGAAAAAAGATTAGGGGTACGGGGAAGTAGTACCCGTGGGTAACTTGACCCATTGAGCGAAACTGGGAGGCGGGTCATTCATGATGATTCTCGAACTAGGTATGAGCACATCGCCGGACCATGTGAGCTCAATCGCATGAGCACTTGACTATCCGAGTTCGCCCACGAACATATGGATACGTTAACTAATAGCGAAATGATCTTATACATGTATATGCTGAAATCTAACAATCGAACGAAATATCAAACATGGTATGTACACTTAGGTGGTTGTGTAATTTCTGTTAGAATATCGTATTCAATATGTAAATTTTAAATGATTGTGCCCGCACTTGAGTTTGTTGCCTTGTTTGAGTCTATACGCGCCTAGGCTGCACCCAGTGTGTGTATTTGCGTTTTTCCAAGGTAATGAGTTACGTCCGCGCTGAGGCTGCATAATGTTGGGACCCGGATAGTGTCCAGCACTCCTACATAATAAGATTAGATTGACGACAGTTGGGACGAATTTTGAATGATAGCTGCAATTTCCAGCTATTTGTTTTGTACTGAAATACTTTTTAATTTTTTAAAACATACAAAATATAACATAGCGCCGGGAGCGGGAATCGAACCGGTGTCGTAAAGGTGAAAAAGCGAACGTCCTTACCACTGCGCTAGCGGGACGGACAATTACGCAAAGAAATGTTGTTTTATCTATATATATCATAGCAGTGCAGCGTTTACAATTTGCAGGTTCGAAATCGTTCGCATTTTTTAGTTTTGTGATCACGTAAAAAGTTAATTTTACATGTTTTTATTCGCAATTTATTTACGAAATCGAGAACAAATATCAAACAAAATAGAGAAAATATATAGTTGTTTCATTGGTCCATAAAAATAAAATGGATGTAAAATTACTAATTTGAAATTAACGTTCTGATACACTTATTGAATTTGTTTCCCCAGGATATGCTGTTCTATTAATATTTACCTTTATCAACACGAACGACAACTCTGCTAGGAGAATGTTATCAATGAAAATCAACGAGCAATCTCCTACGCAGTGGCGAATGCCAAGGGAAGTAACTGAAAAATCGAGTTATCTCAATCGGACTGGCTCGGTCTTTTACATAGGTTGCCATTGTGAAGATTTTTTTTACTGGTTATCAAACCTTGGACGCTGCTGTTCCAGCATCGTCAAAAAAGCATGCACGTCTGCCAATACAGAGAGGTCAGTACGAGACAAGAGCGGATGTGTGATAGCAAATGCCGAAGGGCAAAAGAAGATATTGGTGTAGCACTTCCAGGAGGTACTTAAATGATCTGCCTCTGTGAGCCCTACCCTGATACCGCTGCGGTACTGCGGCTACTACTGCGCCCTCAGAACGGAAAAGATCCGCAGCGCTACGATCACCGGCAAAACAGTATAGAGACGAACAGAGCAGCAGTGGATGAGTAGAGGAGACATCATTCCGAGACACCAGTCCTGGCTCCTTGTCCTGGACGTAGATGCCAATCAGATGAGAAAGACATGTTGACAGATGGAAAGACTCGCCCAGAACCGAGATGCCTGCAGGAAGTTGGTCGGCAGCCAATTTACCAGATTGGACAACAGAAAAAGGATGACAGTTAAGACGATAGTTCTTAAAATACTATTTTAGCTTTTGTGATTCATTAAACAATCAAATATCAAAGTAAGCCTATATGACAGGTTGCTAAAAATTCGAATTTTGAATTTGAAAATACGGTAATTTCAATTTCAATTTCAATGTTACTGTTTTTGAATGTTTGATTGAAATCTATTTAAGGAAGCTGGCAATATTACAGGGTAACGATATATGGAACATTCGGAATTATTGGCATGGTTTGTTTCAAAAAGACAATTATTTTAAGCTGTTCCCGATCTGAGATTTTAATTGCACTCCTCTTTTATTTAGTTTTGTACTCTTCTTTTTTCAATCCCGTGGCCACGACATAGCTAACTCGTGGCCACGAGTTACTAAGTCGTGGCCACGAGAAAGAAAAAAGAGGAGTGCAATTTAATAAAAGAGGAGTGAATGTCACCTCTATGCCACCGTAGATTAGACCCAAGAGATGTATTTGCAATATCCTTTTAAGGATTACAATAGGATTTCACATACGCAGTTAGATTTTTGTGGGAATAACAGTTAACAGTTTGAGTGAAAATATTAATATCACATACAACACGGCTATTGTCAAGCAATATTGTCCCCTACCGGCTCCACCATTGTCAGAAATTCCACCATTTTCAGAATTTTTTTGGTTGCCATAGCAACCGCAATTTTCGACGTAGGAACGAAATGAAATGACGTGCATAATGCCCATATTGCCATCTATCCATGTTGCAAGTTTCATGAAAAATATTAAGAACTTTTAAAGTTGTCGCAGGATCCAGAAAACCACCATTTTCAGCAGTATTTCTAGTCTATTTATTGCCATAGCAACCAGAATTTTTAATGTTGGAACAAAATGAAATGACGTGCATAATGTCCATATTGCCATCTATCCATGTTTCAAGTTTCTTGAAAAAATATTAAGAACTTTGAAAGTTATCGCAGGATCCAGAAAAGTGTGACGGACGGACGGACAGACAGACGGAGCGCTAACCATAAGTCCCCTCTGGTGCAACCGGTAGGGGACAATAAGGACTGGAGATGGCAATCACACTGGCTAATGATTACCACTTTGTGGGTTTAATTCATGCACAACTATTAAAACTCACTTGTTAAATAAAAAAATAACATTTCCGCCCAACTTTTATTACCTCATATTAGATGGAGCCAACCAGACCAATGGTGTAAAAAGTAAAATCAGGAAAAATATATAAATTTAGATTTTATTTACTTTTCCCCTTTACAGATTGATAAGCTTTACATGAGATAGACGACGTCCAATTGGATCCTTGTAAACGTTTTGAAGGGCGTTTTAAAGGGATCTTTTCACGGTTTGGTAAATGGACAAAACCGAAAAAAGTTGTTTCAGATTCGCAGATTTTCGTTTTAGTTATGATATTTGTGAGAAAACAGTATTACTGAACATTAACCATAGTCTAAAACAGCCATTATATGTATTTTTTTGACGATTTGAAAACCTAAAAATTATAAAGCGTTGCAACGCGAAACGATTGAATAATTTGGAGAGTTCTGTTGTTGTTTGAATTTACGAAATTACGAAGATTGCTTATATAAGGTATAAAATACTTAATCTGTATATATCCGGCGGAATAGCCGAGAGGGCTAAGCGTTTTTACTTCAGACTAACTCCAGGACTCCTGGGGTCACTGGTTCGAGCCCTGGTACCGGCTACTTTTTTTGTCCTTTTTTAATTTTATTCTTGATTTTTTACTGGAGCTTTTAAGATCCAATGTTTACATTTATCAATATAAAGGATTTAATGAAAAACTTAAAAATATGCCAAAATCTGTGAAAAGGCCCCTTTAAATAAAAAGATGTGATGTCATCAAGTAGCATAGCTGATTCATTAGCAAATCACTTTTGATGTATGTGACTGATACTGACTCGCTGGTCAGGATCGTGTTGAGTTAAAGTCAGATGTTTATATTGCTGGCTTAAAAAGGCAGGGCCTGCGTGTACTGAAATTTCTGCGCTCAACCCTTAGCTTAAACGATAAACAGATTTTTATAATAATTTTTTGCTAAAAATAGTTTACAAGTTAAATCATACCGTGGCGATAACGAAAGTTTGAGCCCAAAGATAACATCATCAAAAAGATTCAATTACAGTTTTGCCAATAAAAAAATCATCCAGCCGATAAATCATTATACGAATAATCGACATGACATTTAATTGGCATGTATATTGTTTGAATAATTAATTCTCATTATTAGACATTACATATTGAACGATTGATCATCTGTCGAGATACAGCAAGATGCAGCATTTTTCTATCCTTTTGCTTACGAAAATATTTTAACGTTGAAGCCACATTATATTTTTCCTCAGTTGTTATTCTGAATTAGGCACCCACAAAGTGGATTGAATTATGGCAATATAAATAGTTGAATTGATTATTTTGAAAAGTTCCTAAAGAACTTGATTTAAATGTATTTTCAATAATAATCTCAATACACAATGTAATGTAATGGTGTCAACGTATTTTGTAAATGATTTTTTTACACTACACAAAGCTTGTGTCTATGATTCGTGTGTACTGTCGTCACTCACGATTACAAACTGAGTGCAGGGTATAGTTCTGCAACCAGTTTTACCATTCTGCAAGCTTTAATAACATAACTGGAGGCCTATCCTCAACACAGTTATTCTATCAAACTCAGCCAGTTAATAAAGCCCATTTAATCAAGTTATTGTATTTTTAATAGTATTATATACTTTATGCCGCAAAAACGATTGCTATATACATCGACACTTTTCAGGTACCATTTTATTCTAAGATTCTAAGAATATTTTGCGGCATGCATAATATACGATGTTTAACCGGCTGATTAAGAGCATATGGAGCACATGTTTTCATTATTTAAAATAAATACCACACACCACAACTGTTTTGAACTCTTAACCGTTTGAAATAATTACGTTCACTAAAAGTATGAATATGTATTCACTAACCAGATTACTGATATGAAAAACGCCTGCTGTTATGCCCACATCTGTAAACATTATTTGGTCTGACGTGTTTTTTGTACCCGGATGTTAACACCGTCTCCAAATCGCCGATTAACGTTGCGTTGTATCCAACCACACAAAGAAAATGTGGACCGATGCACAGACCTGTTTAAAAATATGTTTGTATATGTATACTCACATTAAGTATGCATTTTGCTCTCGTAATGATATAACAATTTCAATAAAGATATTTTGGTTTGATTATGCCCTAAAAAGAATACATGTATGGATAATGAAACTATAGAAATATATCCGGGAGAAACATTCATGTAAACATCCGATGGCCTTGTTTGAGATAAGTGACCAATAGTCTATTTATTTTATTTTGTCAAAATTTTATGACTTCAAACATGTTTAACATGAAGTGCATTACTATGAACATGGAATATTGCTTTAGACATTTAAAACAATATTTTAAAAATAACATTTTCACCAATAACTGAATATGTAGCAATTTCTAATTGAAGACAAGTGCTAATCAAAAATGATTCTTTCAAAATGATTATTACATCAGACCATCCGTCTTAAAGACATACAACTGAAGTATTTGTTTTTACCGAAGATCATCTACGTCTAATACACAAATATGGTGGTATATGTACGCTTGTTTGTTTATACAACATCGAGTTCTGATTTTAATTTTAAAAACATAATAACAAACCACTTACACAAATGAAATAGTTTTTTACTCCACATTTTCATTTCTGCTCCCAATGAAATTTTTTACCTAATAATGGAAACCCTATCTACGTTTTCAATCGCTATATATACCGTATAATCGCTTGTTATACGGTAGGCAGGTATTGCCGTCGCTGTTTAAACTACACTGCCTGTCTGTATGCAAAGCTACTAAAGCACTTGCGTTTTTATTTTACCATTTTTGACCATATATAAAATGAAAGTACAAATAACTACATTCGCTCAAGCTGAATTAGTCACTGAGTCATATGCATGATCTACGATTATACATGTAAAGCACGTACGATTCAGACTATATTTGATTTTTACGAACATAAAAAATGTGACCTTAATGTTAAAAGGACAATGGATGGCCTCATGAATTGTCAAACAGATAAATCATTATTTAATATCAGACAACTACAATTTCAGAACTGATGTCAGACAATACGTCGAAATGAAAGTTCTATTTGATGTGAATTACGTGTTGTATGCACGTGGAAAGACGATTGTACCTATCTGGAAATACTGTATATACTATGCGGATGTCGTGTTCACGCGACATTGACATGTGCGTTTGTTTCTCCAACAAATACTTATACAATTATCGCTATAGGAATGGTTGTTGACTTCCATTTTCGTGTTTACGCAACTGGTTCTTTCTGTATTGCTCATGTACCGATTATATGTTGATCTTCGTGCGTTGATAATGAGCATGAAAAATAGAAGTCTTAATTTTTAAATACACTTTTAATAATCCGTATTCCAATTAACAACATTATAAAAGGCACTGAAAACTAATTACTCTTTCTGTCTGATTACCTTTATACCTACTTAATACGAAACTGAGTATTACAATGATAAGAGTTTAACAACTTAAAACTTCTTTAATTGGTTTCACAAAAATGCGTTATGCATATGTGCATTTACTTACGTTGAAAATTAATAATTTAATGTAAAAGACATCGAAACAATATTTTTGTATTTACAAGTATTTAGTTGTTATTTGCAATTAATGTGTTGTTATTCATACTAGTGCACCTTACACGGTCATGCCCCTACAACTTGCTCTTAACGTGGATAAAGGGTATCTTTGATTTTTATTAAGCACATATATGTCATTTACGCTAGAACCATATCTATACTTTACTATCCAGTCATAAAGATATTCTATACAAAAAACTCCCGAGGTGATTGTATTAGATAGTATTGCAACATGACGTTTTGAAATAAATGGTTATCTTAACGAGAAAGCAAGTCATGTTCATCTATGCAGAACATTGCATTTCCATTGTATATATGTTTAAAACTAAACTTATAGTGTATTTTGATTTTCTCGTCACATTTGTATATGGCATATTTTTAATTGATATCAAACGCATTTGCCTGACAGAATAGAACTTCCATATATAACTTGTTCACATATTTTCATCATACACTAAATGAAATTTGATGTGCAGTGACCTTTGAGTTTTGCATCACACACTAAATGAGAATCTAATGTGAGGTGCAGTAACTGTGAAGCTTTACAACATACAGTAAATAAGGCCCTTATTTGATGTGCATTGACCTTTTGAGCTTTACATCATATACCAAATGAGAATCTTATTTGAGGTGCATTGACCTTTTAGCTTTTCATAATACACTAAATGAGACCATAATTTAAGGAGCAGTAACATTGGTCCTTTATATCTAAATAATGCATATCATAGTATCGATATAATTACAAAATGGCTTGTGTATGTTTTTGATTGCTTATTTTATTTCTTCATATCGGTTAGGTTATATTTTGTGTATAACGTACTAAACAGTTAAACTAAGACGCTTTAAAGCATTTATCGATGGGCTCGACATATAGTCAGTTTAATTCGTGAATGCAAATTCATTAGCGAAGCAGTATTGATACAAGCAGAAACGACAAAATCAATGGAAAGCAAACATTTTTCTTACGTTCGATAGGGTTATTGATCATTCACAGGAAATACAATACTGTAATAAATTATGTAAAGCGAATTTAAAATAAATTATAGTCAAGGGTTCTGTTAATGATTTATTTACTTGTACCAAATAAATATTTGGTTCAATAATTTCTCGTACATCGGTTTAAAATGCTCTTCTGCTAATTATTTATTTATTATCCCATGAAAGCGAAAAGTTCTGTGCAGTCCGCACACCTTAATCATTAATATCAATTGACGCACAATCATTAAGCCCAATTGTCCCACAAAAAGGCTCAATCAAAGGTAAATCTTCTTACCACAGTTTGACTTCTTCACTACATGACAAAATCCTATTAACATATTAATGCCTAGCTTATCTCGGCCAGCGAGATCAAAAGTAAAGAATGCATTTCTGACTAAAAGTCAGCTAATCTTTAAATTATTACTGGCCCAAGCTAGATTTAAAACAACGACCACCGCTGCCAAACAGGACTGCAAAGTCAGTGTTTTGGTTATTGTCACAATAACAGTTATAGGGCTTATTTCAGTAATCTGACTTCTTAGAGCATGTATGTAAAAAAGCAAATGTTTTAACCTCATAGGTATAGCAAGGCTATGGAGTGACTATTGAGTGGTTTTTTAAAATGAAAATCCATTAATGCTTATTGAAAACATTGAACTCTGTTATTTCAAATATTTATTATATTGTCCATCTTAATACCAGGCTATTTGTGGTCAACGTGCATATTCATATGAGCCGCATCATGAGAAAATTGGTCCTTTCTCGTATGTGGCCAGCTTGGCGCCAGATCAGCCTGCGCATGGCCCTTCTGGTCAGGAGCTAGGCTGTTCGCTATAACGTCATGCACAATTTTGACATCTCATTAGCGAACAATGTAACCTTTGACCATACTGCGTATATTGTAATGCCTCTGCCAGGCGGTCTATCAGCATAACATGATATATGTATATTGAAGGTATACATTTCTCAATCAATTGAAATAATTCATTACCAAGTAGTGTAGAATTGCAGGACATTTTTTCTGGCCAAATGATTCACACAATTCCTGAGCTATTTGCCTTTAGTTATTTACAAAGCTTTGGAGAGGTATAGTCAGTTTGTGACCAGCTCTTATTTGAGTTGTTATATTCAAATTATTTTTTTTTACTGAATAGAGACAAATATAATGGTTTTTGATACAGAACTACTGTGATGACATTTTCATAATTATTGGAAGATATTTCTTGATTTTGGAGTAATGTAATATTTTACTTCACTTATCATGTCAATTAACAATATAATTTTGAGTTATGAGTCCTACATCGTTGACAGTGTGTTCGGTTTCAATGTTAAAAGATTACGCTAAAACAATAACAGATATCAATTTCATCTTAATCATTCACTTTTATATTTCAAAACCAAGCATCAAAAAATTGATTTGCAATGTTAGCGTCAATGTCATTGTAACTCTATGGAACTAGGTATTTGTAAAGATAGATTCACTCTATTTAATTCTCGAAAATCTCAATATCATTAAAACTTGAAACAATATCATTTATGAAAAATAAAAACAACAACGCTGAGCTTTGGTCGCCTTGATTTGCACCAATATTCGACTCAAATAGTGATGCATAGTTGCTATTTTCGGTATTACTCCCATTGTCAGAATATATTTGTTGAAAGTGTTCATAGAGTGTCGTTGTGTTTAACGTGGTGGGGCTGTTGTCTTTCTTTAAATACTGTGTTTTTTAATTGTTTTCCAGACTTCTCGTGGCTTATGTTAACTAAGATTTGTGAGATTGTTTTTTTCTTTATGCATAAATTTTGCTTAACTTGGCATTAAGTGCGTATATATGTATTTTTCAATTTGATAAACAATTGTCGGTTATGTTCATTGGATCTGTTCTTTAGAAATGTATTCCTATGTTTATTAAACTCCGCTCTGGAGGTATAACATTCGTTATTAAACCATGGCTTTTGTTGTGGTGAATTTTATTCTGTTTTTTTGTTATTTATTTCGTTTTTTCCAAACACTTCTATCGCACTATGTTTTAAAATATTTATGAAGTCATTTGATATCTCATTATTGTCGTTTAAAATGGACTGTTCTAGTGAGTCCAACTGCGATTTGTATTGCAATATGACATTTTTAAACGGTGCTAATTTTGAGTCGTCCCATTTTATTTTAAAATCATATGCGGCTTTGGATTTGTTGCCTTCCTGGTCGGCAGCGAGTCTTGACGCGAGACTAAAGAGTATGCCTGAATGGTCAGAGAACTAATTTGGCTGTTAACCATAAATTTGATCTAGTTCTTGGATTGTTAGCAGCAGTGATTATTTCATTGTGTTGATTGGTCAATTGTTGGTTCGTCAAATTTATTTTCTGTTAACAGCCGACCAAGTTTGTCACGATCCTCTTAAATATAAAAGTGCTCAATGTTTCACAAGTCCTCTGTATCTGCCAGGGTCGAGGCTATACTTATGACAGCTGTGATAGACCATTCACCTGTGTTCCGGCTCATTTCCATGCCAGTGACCATGACGGGCTGACCTGTATGGTGGACCTGCTTATCAAACTCTTCACAGAAAAGGTACAAGATAATTATTGATGTAAAGCATCAAAGGATGTCGGGAATTTCAGTGTAAAAGGCACTCAATGAAGTTACATGGAACGACTTTTTTCTACTGTAAATATTAATATTTTGGCCGATTATTTTAAACAAAATAGAAAAAGATACTGGTATAACCATTATCTATGATTTTGTGTTATAACCCCCGATAACCATTATCTATGATGTTGTGTTAAAACCCCCAAATAACCATTATCTATGATTTTGTGTAATAATCCCCAAATAACCATTATCTATGATGTGTTATAACCCCCAAATAACCATTATCTATGATTTTGTGGTGTAACCCCCAAATATTTCATAGTTCATTTTATTTTCATTGGTTTCCTCTTTTTTACTGGCATCCGTGTGCAGTTTTCATTAGTGGAACATAACTGTGTGGGATTTGAAAATCTGCTTCATCTTGTAAGCGTTATTTCATATTTTTCTCAGCTTCAAGGGGAGATGATTCGGAACTTATCCTTACGTTGCTCATTTACGATAGGGGTTGAGTACTCATTGATATGAAAACACTGTAAAAGTTTTAATGTGATTACGAACACCCCACCCTCTCACACATATATTTCATGGGCATAATAAAAACAAAAAAATGTTTACAATAAAACAGGATATTTATTTAAACTAAAATGTCTACATCAAAACAAAAAGTTAACATAGAACACAAATAAAATAATTTGATTCTACTGGGGCTCGAACCTTGGGCCTCTCACATGTGAAGCGAGCGTGTAACCACTACACTACGGAACCGCTTGAAAAATCATCTTCTAAATAAGATATTAATAAGTGACTGTAGTGTAACGGTTACCAATAAAGCTATAATCCGTGTAATCGCTGTCGTCTTGTAAAATTGTAGAAAATACGCGATAACCAAACCTCGAACAGCAAAAGTCTGCGTTATTGTTAGAAAAACCACAAAATAAATATATTTTGAGTATGTTTTGTTTTTATAAAAAAACCAGAAAGTTTCACCGGTTCGCGTATTTGCCCAGTCCCTGTGATCTTTTATTATTGCCCAGTCCCTGTGATCAGTTATTATTTAACAGAATTAGCTTTGCATTATTGGATATTAAATGTTGTAGTTAATGTAATACGCACAAATGCAGTACTTATTTACACTAATTTACACAAAAAAACACCACTATGCAAGATATTCTGACAACAAATATATAAACATTGATCCGTAAAATAACTTCTCCCCCCATAAGCGAAAAAAAAACGTATTACATACGAGTCGCCGCACTTCAGTGCGACGCCAATAACTGTAACTGAGCCAGGCTTTGGAAAACCATGCTGAATCCATGTGCGTAAAGTGTTGTCCAGATGAGTCCGCACTGACTTATTAGGAAGAACACTTCCCGCCTAGACTGAATTAAAAAAAACACTCTTTTTAATTCCATAAAAGCGGATGGTGTTGTCGATAATTAGCCTGTGCCGATTGCACAGAATTATCAGGTACATTGTATGTACATGTATTTAGCCCCATTTTCCCATATTATGACCCATACAGTTTCATTGTTTGATATATATCCTTGAATAATTTCTAGCTGTTGCACAAGTTCATTTTAAAAATTAGTTATTTTAATAAAAATTCTATTTAGAATTAAATTTGCATATAGTTTCAGACAGTTTGTTGTGAATCAAACCGCGAATCACCTCCTTTCCTCTCGCAATTGTCAACAAGGGCTGTTTGTAAAACATGCATGCCCCCCATATGGGCTCTCCGTTGTAGTGACAGCCATTGTGTGAATATGTTTTTGTCACTGTGACCTTGACCTTTGACCTAGTGACCTGAAAATCTAAAGGGGTCATCTGCCAGTCATGATCAATGTACCTATGAAGTTTCATGATCCTAGCCATAAGCGTTCTTGAGTTATCATCCAGAAACCATTTTCCTATTTCGGGTCACCGTGACCTTGGCCTTTGACCTAGTGACCTGAAAATCAATAGGGGTCATCTGCGAGTCATGACCAAATTACCTATCAAGTTTCATAATCCTAGGAATAAGCGTTCTTCAGTTATCATCCGGAAACCATTTTACTATTTCGGGTCACCGTGAACTTGACCTTTGACATAGAGACCTCAAAATGGATAGGGGTCATCTGCGAGTCATGATCAATGTACCTATGAAGTTTCATGATCCTAGGCATAAGCGTTCTTGAGTTATCATCTGGAAACCATTTTACTATTTCGGGTCACCATGACCTTGACCTTTAACCTAGTGACCTCAAAATCAATAGGGGTCATTTGCGAGTCATGACCAATGTACCTATGAAGTTTTATGATCGTAGCCATAAGCGTTCTTGAGTTATCATCCGGAAAATATTTTACTATTTCAGGTCACCGTGACCTTGACCTTTGATAAAGTGACCTGAAAATCAATAGGGGTCAACTGCAAGTCATGATCAATGTACCTATGAAGTTTCATGATCCTAGGCATAAGCGTTCTTGAGTTATCATCCGGAAACTATTTTACTATTTTGGGTCACCGTGACCTTGACCTTTGACCGTGTGACCTGAAAATCAATAGGTGTCATCTGCGAGTCATGATCAATGTACCTAGGATGTTTCATGATCCTAGGCATAAGCGTTCTTGAGTTATCATCCGGGAACCGTTTTACTATTTTGGGTCACTGTGACCTTGACCTTTGACCTTATGACCTGAAAATCAATAGGGGTCATCTGCGAGTCATGGTCAATCTACCTATCAAGTTTCATGATCCTAGGCCTAAGCGTTCTTGAGTTATCATCCGGAAACCATTTTACTATTTTGGGTCACTGTGACCTTGACCTTTGATCCTAGTGACCTGAAAATCAAAAGGGGTCATCTGCCAGTCATGATCAATCTACCTATCAAGTTTCATGATCCTAGGCCTAAGCGTTCTGGAGTTATCATCCGGAAACCATTTTACTATTTTAGGTCACCGTGACCTTGACCTTTGACCTAGTGACCTCAAAATCAATAGGGGTCATCTGCGAGTCATGATCAATGTACAATGAAGTTTCATGATCCTAGGCCCAAGCGTTCTTGCGTTATCATCCGGAAACCACCTGTTGGACGGACCGACCGACCGACCGACAGACCGACCGACCGACCGACCGACAGACCGACCGACATGAGCAAAGCAATATACCCCCTCTTCTTCGAAGGGGGGCATAAAAATAAGCTTAAATTTGAAATTAATTAAGCCGGTTTTATCATAGTTTTTTTCCAAAATATTCTTGTGACTTTACTTTAACATTAAAAAATGGATTAAAAACAACTATAGTATTGAAAACATTTTTTTTTTTAACGTGGACCAAGAAAATAAATATAAGATAGCGATAGCGTATTCCCTACAGATAGCTGTGTGCTTTGTTCCCTACATATAGATGTGTGTTTTTATTCCCTACAGATAGCTGTGTGTTTTATTCCCCATAGATAGCGGTGTGTTGTGTTCCCCACATATAACTGTGTGTTTTGTTCTCTCCAGATAGCTGTGTGTTTTGTTCCCTACAGATAGCTGTGTGTTTTGTTCCCTACAGATAGCTGTGCGTTTTGTTCCCTACAGATAGCTGTGTGTTTTTTCCCTTCAGATAGCTGTATGTGCTGGTCCTGGTGCCTGGGTGAGCAGTGTGGACATGATCCTATCCATCTCTTATGGAGCAGGTATGAAGAGAGTTAATATGCCGGGGTCTATCTGGTAAAGATGTGGGGCCTAGCTTTGAACAAACTGGGGTCTGTCTGTAAATAATGTGGGGTCTAAATGTTAAAGAACTGGGACCTAGCTTTGAACAATCTGGGGTCTGTCTGTTAATAGTTTGTGGTCTATCGGTAAAAGATCTGGGGCCTGGCTTTGAAAAATCTGGGGCCTGTCTGTAAATAATCTGGGGTCTATCTGTTAAAGTTCTGGGGCCTAACTTAAAACAATCAGGGGTCTGTCTGTAAATAAGCTGGAGTATATATGTTAAAGATCTGTAGCCTAGCTTTGAGCAATCTGGGCTTTTCTGAAAATAATATGTGGTCTATCTGTTGAGATCCGGGACCTAGCTTTGAACAATCTGGGGCCTGTATGTAAATTATCTGGGGTCTATATGTTAAAGATTTGGGGTCTAGCTTTGAACAATCTGGGGTCTGTCTGTTAATAATCTGGGTCCTATCTGTAAAAGATCTGGGACCTAGCTTTAATCACTCTGGGGCCTGTCTGTAAATAATCTGTGGGTCTATCTGGGAACAATATGGGCCTACCTGCAAGCAATCTAGGTCTATATGTGAACAATATCGGACCTATCTGTGAACAATTCTGGGCCTTTCTGTGAACAATCTAGAGCCTTTCTGTAAACAAGCTCGGTCTATCTGTTAACCTTCTTGGGCCTTTTTGTAAACAATCTGGGTCAATCTGGGAACAATCTTGGGCCTTTCTGTAAACACTCTGGGGCCTATCTTGGAACAATCTGTCCTCAATTTCCTAGCTGTGCTTTAGGATAACCGATAAATAAGTATTGTGTGTAATCAATATATAGAGTTCAATTTTGAGTCACATGCATCCAAAAACAAGATCACCAGGGGCCATATGAATACGGTACTTAATCGTGATGAAACTTTGTCAAAATGTCTGGAAGATGTCTAGGCACAGTTTGAATATGGGTCACGTGCATCCAAACAATGGGCTACCAGATTCATTATTAGAAAACACTTGTTTAAGCTCCCTTTATGACCATATCTGGATTAAACTTAGTCAGAATGTTTATCTGGATTATCTTTATGACAGCTTTCAAATCTGGGTCATGTGCATCAAGAAACTAGGTCACGAGGTCATATTTTATACAAACCTTGTTGCCATTCTAGAAGCCCCAATCTAGAAGACTCAATCTGGATGAAACTTGATTGCTCAAAATGCTTATCTTGACAGTATATATGCTATATGTTAAAATCTGGGGTTTATCCATCAAAAATCTAGATCGCCAGGTCAACTCTTAGGAAAATCTTGTTACTACTCTTAAGGCCACATTTCTGACTTTGTCTTGATAAAACTTTGTCAGAATGTATTTAAAAAAAATATAAATACCATGTTTAAATCTAGGGTAAGTTGGGTAAAGACAAGATGACCAGATCAAGTCTTCAACAATTAATGTTCATGAAATCAAGTGAGTGCTTAAGGGCCATCATGACCCTCTTGTTTCTTTTTTTTTTCGTCATAACATTTAAACGAAAACACATCCATTATTATGAAGTCAGATCTATTGTTTTGTGTTGCTGTTTGTTGTTAGTTAAAGCATTTCTTTGTCTAAAGTGGAATCATTGATCATCATACGAGCCTTTTTCTGGACAAACAGTGCTATATGCATGTGTAAAAGGTGTTTTCCCAGATAGCCTGTGCAGTCTGCAAGGTTTATCAGGGACACAACTTTCTCCTTTAATTGGATTCTTGCTTATGAGATACTTCCTTTTAACGAAATATACGATATAAGCGGTATGTTTTGTCCCCGATAGCATGAGTAACTGCTCTCGTAAATCTGGTGCGATACTTATTTTGTATGATGTAGGATATTTCCAGTGATTTCATGGGAGGCATGTGAGGTGTGTGCCATAATGTCCCAGCCTACCCCCAGTATTGTCGACAGCATGGCATGTACAAGATAGACAGCAAGGAAAAATACAGATATTTGTTTGTTGCGCTATAATATCCCTTTTCAACCCTTTGCCACTCAGATACACATTTTTACCCGTATGTAGTCAAAAAATCAAATTTAATTAACATGCGGGCTGTTTTTTCCTCATGCTGTTTGCATATAGCCATGTTCAATTTGTTGCTGAGTGAAAAAGTGTTATTTTGATTATCATAAAGATATGAGTTTTAAAGAGTGGAACAACATTTAAATGATTACCCTGGCAAACAAAGTTTGACAGGAGGTATATTACAGGCATGCTGTCGATTGGTTGGGTGGTTGGTTTGTCTGCATGTTCGCATAAAATGTTATAAATTTGTGAAGCGAACTACTTCCACATTTCATGATTTGTAATTATGTTTTGTAATTGTTTTTGTTTGATTGAAGGTTAAATGTTTAATTTAATTCAATAAATCATGGATGCATTTATAATAAATAATTAAACTGCCATTTAGAAAAGGTGAGCCATTTAAGACTCTGAACAAATAAATACAAGCAAATAAATAGCAGGGCCATACATAGGTGACCATCCTAACAATGTTCCAGAAACTGTCCGGTTATTATGCTTAAGCAAATATTGCTGCCCTTGTGTTCAAGATTTTTTTAGAACATTGTTGTTGAAATTTAATGAGTCGTCAAATCCTATTTAAGCATTTTAGGTTCACCTTATCACGCACTCCTCCAGGTGAACCATTGTGATCACCCATTTTTAGTGGTGTTAAAAAGGTCACCGGTGAATAGCTCAACAACTGGTATATCTGAACTCAGGTGCAGCATGGTCTACTAGTTTGGTATTGTTAACTTGTGAAATGCTTGCATGAACTTTACAGATTAAAGATAAAGGAAATGCCAGTAGTCTGCCTGTATCGTTACATAATCAGTATTAACGCTTTATGTTACTTGTATACGATTATGTTAATCTAGAACGGTATTCACCAACTTGTACATTGACCTACAAATTGTGCTTTTGTCACAGACATATTGTTCTTAGTAACGAATTGTGTAAAAACAGGTATTAAAATGTGCGTCATATCGAACCATATTATGCTATTAGAATAAAACAGTTTGAAGAATTATCTTCTATTTGTTAGACTTAGGTCTAACAATTGGTTGGTAAATACAGGCCCTAGACTCGTGCAAATTGACTTCCATTTATAATTGTAGCCGATTCTGGTTGTAAATTTTTAATATTATAGCACATGAGCTAGAGTGAAATCAAAGGGCCTTTTGATTCTGCCCTTCTAGGTTTCGTAACACAAACATTTGAAAATATGTTGGACTTAAAACCATTTTTTTGCAAATATTGAATGGCAAATGACTTGATACTGCCTAAACCTTAATTAACAAGTATTCAACAAAGACATTCCCTTCATTGATGATATTATCATATAATGTCACAGGAATTGTCAGGCTTTCCACTCTTATCGTGATGGAATTTTTTAGAGTCCGAAACAAATTTCCTTGACACGCCACCGAAACAAATTTCCTTGACACGCCATTTCGATCCCATTCGGTGTCCATCTGTCTGTCGGTCTGTATGTCTGTCGCACTTTTCCTTGCTGTTTGAAATGTCAGACACTAATGATCTTATTGAAATGAAACTTGATATGCTTGGTATACTTGTTACCCGAATTTGGTCTTATGCGTAGAACAAAACCCATGTTGTCAAATATTCGCTCGTTTGTTATAATAACTATCAATTATTGTAAGTGTTCTGACCCAACTTGCAAAGTTTTTTACTTTACTTTTTTGTTGCTATTCAAAAGTAGATTGAATACACTTGTTTTCTGTATTCATAAAAAGGCACTGACTTCATTAAAAGAAATCAGATAAGATTATGCAGACAAATAATTGAGAACCATATACTGCAAATGCACCATCAACTTTGCATAACTCATAGCTCTAGACGGTGCAAAAACGTAAATATATTTGTATTTTTCAGATACATTAAATTTAAGATCTTTCTCAATTTACTCTGTCACATCTGTTAGTAAATTGATTTACAATTTAATTCAATCATCGCATGTGGAAATCATGTGTATAGTCTTTATAATATATTATACAAAAAGCAAAGTTTTATTCATCATTTCAAAACAAGCAGGTGAAGAAGTCTGTGATAATGGCTTTATGGAAATGACACCTTTCCAGGGAGGAGTTAAAACTTTTCTTGGCAAACCCAGATCTGCATATAATTTAGGCAATTTGTATTTGCTTGTCCTCTTGTGAGTTAAATTGGCAATACTTGTGTCCAAATTATGCGATAAAACACTTTTTTAATTGTACAAGATATGAAGGGCGTCATTTTTCACTTGTTATGTCATTAGCTTGTGCATATTTACATTATTGAACATATTCACTAAACATTTACTTAAGTACCTGTACATTTCAATCTATCATGATCAAATGTGGTTTGTGTAAATATAAGTGGTATTAGTATTCAACAAGTGATACCCACTGGGTGAAAATCAATTTCCCTATTATATTATTTCAATAACAATTTGTACTAATTGGTTTCACTGAACTAATGCATTTAAATTACATTAACTGTTATAAATTTACCAATTAGCCGATTGTTTGATTTTCATTAGGATCCTAATACCTGATTGCTGTCTATCGTAAAAATGCTTTGGGAATGACCAATATCAATAATAAGATTAAGTTGGAACTGTCCCTAAAGAACATTTCTGCCAATCTTCATTCTATTATTCAAAATTGTAATGTGCCCATGAGACAAACACAACAAACAAATATACAAACCAAGACATTATTGACGGTATTATAGTAGCACAAGTGTTTCACGAAATCGTTGTAACCAAGATCAATTGCGCAAGGTAGTTCTTAGACTCGAAATAGGTTTTATGCTAATTTCTTTGGCCAAAATTTAAAGTTTTTTATGTTCCTAATTGTTAAGCCCTCCACATTTTGCTCAATATTCCAAAGGATCCTTATTTTTCACTATGTATAGTATTTTGCCTGATATGTTGCTTTATTATTTTGTTCCATTGGTAATATATTTTCATTCCAATTTAAAATAAAGTGTTTTCCTCTTCAAGCCATCTACTTTATAAATAAGTTTGAAATTCAATAACAGTTATGTAGACACATTACAAATAATTGATATTTTCTTGGTCCCCGAAAAGGGAGAGTCTAAAGTCACGTCTTGGTCTATCTTTCCTAATTTGTTATTTTGATTGAATTTAGTTTGTTCGGGTCTGAAACCCATTTTCCCGGCAATTCGTTTTCATCCCACTGGATGTTTATCCGATAGTCTTTCTGTCGGTCACACTTTTGATTTCCATTTGAAATCTCTGACATAAATGACTGATTTCATTCAAACTTAATGAGCAGCATTCCTAAAGGCTGAACATGCGCATATTGGCAGGTCATTCTGGTCCAATCATTTTTCAGAAAGTTATTGCCCTTTGATTAGGTATGTGTTATTTTTTTATAGATTTGTGTTTGCACAAAAGATCTCAGGAACGAATGACTTAAAGTATATGCTTTTTCATTAACATGTAGACATGGGCATATCGTTGTTCTGCTCTATTGATTTTTAAAGAGTTATTGCTCTTCGAATACTATTTATTTAGAGCATTTGATTTTTTTTATCAGCAGTCAAATTATGTATTTGTCAATATGTGAATGCATTAAAGAATCATCGAAGCTTTAATTTATGTCAGGGCTCACTTGTCCGATAGATTTTTTCACCCTTTGTTGCTTAGATATGCGTTTTGACGCGTTCATTTTCCGTTAGAAAATCAAATGAAAGACCTTTCTTACAAATTCACATGTTAAAGGCTTCATTTCCAACCCCTCAGGTACCAATGAGCAGCAAACAGCATAAAACCTAAACAGCCTACTAGTTACTCGCAGGCTGTTCTGGTTTTATGCTGGTTTCATATGGCAATTTTAACTTTGCTTTTGATTGGAAAAAGGGTTAAGAAGGACCCCCGTTCCAACAAAAAAGAAACCATTTTTTTGGCATCTGTAAACATATTTATGGAATCAAAATGTGTAACCCAATTGAACTTGACGAGAACGGAACATAATATTTAATCCGGAAGATTATGTTTTTTATGTGTTTTCAGATTAGTTTTGGGTTTTGGCACAAACAAGACAACATGTTCAAATTTTGTGTCTGATAATCTGTCCATTATTTGTGTCTGAAATCAAATGCAATACATGTTATTTCTGACCATGTTAAGGCATATTCAATAAATGTATTTATTTATCTATGAATCCATCATTCACTTTTTATTCACAATGGGCAGATTATGAGTCTGTGTAAATATTTAAATATAATCAAAGGCCTTATCAAAATAATCATGACTTCTTTGTTATCAACTCATGGGAAGTTGTCATGTTTTGAAAACAAACTTTCCATTGGTTGAGGTCAGGTCATCATATGGGCTAAAATGGGTACAAGCCAGATTGTTCAGTATTTAAGATAAGTTCTTCTGAACCATAAGGTGTATTTTTACACCTGTGATAATTCCTGACCTTTCACCTGTTTTTACTTTGGTCCATCTTGTCATTATTTCATATTTGCTAATTTCATTAGAGTCTCGAAGTATATTTGGGCCATATGCATGTGTGTTAAGTGTCGTCCTAGACTAGCCTGTGAAATCTGCTTAAGCTAAGCAGGGAAACACTTTCCGCCTTCATGGAGTTGTAAAATAAAAGAAAGTCTATTCTCAACCAAAATCAAGTATAGACGGAAAGTGTTGTCCCTGATTAGCCTTTACTGTATTGACTGCACAGGCTAATCTGGGATGACACTTAACGCACATACATAAAACCCAGTTTTTCCTAGAACAAGGCTCAATATATCTGACTACATTTATAAGACTTTAGAGTCCTTTAAAATGGGAATAATTATCAATTTGCTGTTATACATATCTTTCCATAGTATTAGAATGCACACATACACATAAAGTGAAACTTAAGCTGCACCAGAAACTTTAATATTGCAATGCAGTCCTTTGTTTATGGCAAGGAAACAATTGTCTAACAGTGAGACACAAAACAAATGCACTACCATGTACGTCTTAGACACATTTTGACTTTAAGCTTTTGGCGTGTTCATTGAAATATATTCTTTTTTCAGGGATTCTTTGAAGAAATTTTATACAATGAGAAACCAGATAATCTTGAAGCTTGTAAAAGGCAGGATGGAACAGTCCCCATGGTAGTTATTAGTCCCCTACCGGTGAAACCGGAGAGGGACTTATGGTTTGCGCTCTGTGTGTTTGTCAGTCTGTCACACTTTTCTGGATCCTGCGATAACTTTAAAAGTTCTTCATATGTTTTAATGAAACTTGAAACATGTATAGATGGCAATATGGAGATTATGCACGTCATTTCATTTGTTCCTACGTCAAGAATTCTGGTTGCTACGGCAACAAATAGACTAGAAATATTGATGAAAATGGTGGATCCTGCGATAACTTCATATTTTTTCATGAAATTTGAAACATGGACACATGGCAATATGGAGAGGTAGGGGACTTTTATTGCTTGGCAATAGTCTTGTTGTATTTTAGAAAGCGTTTACTCCACAGCCTGGCAACCCTATGTGTGTGTTGATTGGGCATGACAATTTGTATATGAGCCTCGTTCTGGTAAAATTGGTTTAATGCATGTGAGTAAAGTGTCTTCCAAGATTAGCTTGTGCAGACTCCACATGACAAAAATTTCGTTACAAGTGGATTTTTGTTTAAAAGAGACGTTCTTTAAACGAAGAATTCCAAAAAAAGAGGACATTGTGGTCCCTGATTAGGCTGTGCAAACTGTACAGGTATTCTTTGACAATATTTTGGCACATGCATTAAGCCCCATTTTCACAGAGCAAGGCTCAAATGTTCAATCTCTTAATACCGCTGATGTAACGAAGTTGTCAGTTGACTGGTTTTGTAGTGGTTAACCACATAAACAAGACCCCAGGAGAAAACTATGGAAGAATTATTTCTTGAGTTTCAATCGTTTTCTTATAATGAATGTATTGTGCATGTGCACGGTATTTGTCCAAAATAAATAAGTATGTTTATAAATACTAAATAAGACCAAGCTTGCCGATTCGAAATCATGCCAAGTTGTATTGATCACAGTGAAATTGGTTTTCCATTTAATGTGAATGTTCAATCTTAAAAAATCTTCCCTAGCTGTTTGCAACATACCTTATTTCATATATCTTTTCGCAAATTTGATCACATGTTGCAATAGATATTGAAAATGCCCATTTTGTTCTAGGTTTGCGGGCTTGTCCTTTTCTCTGCAGCTGTATCTGAGGTCCTGCTTTCCTTCTTCCTGCAAACCGCCCCTATATGCCTGCAATTACTTTGGTGTTGACAGTTGGGAACAAACAATAAGGTCAGGTAGCCATACCCATAGCAATATCTTTAGGCTACATTGCAATAAACACTAAAACATGCAGGTATTTATATTTGATTCTTTTAAGATGTTAAATTAGTCCAGAAAAACATCATTATAATCATGCTTTGCCTATGTTCTTGTTTTGATTACAGATGTAAACTAAACTTTATACAGAATTTGATTTTGGTAGATGCAATCATTTTTCGTATAATTTTTAGTGAAACAAATGTGAACATATGAAATGACCTAAAAATACCTCATAAATCTTCAAAAATAGAAAGTGTAAAACATTATTGTACCCAAATGAAAAAAAAATATGTTAAAATTTGCGAGTTTGTACAGTATATGTGTTTTGTTAAAATATTTTAAAAAACTTTCTGAAAGTAAACAACAAAAAATTGAAAATACTTCTTTTTAAAAGTAAAAGGATATTTGACAATGTATTGTATATTTTAATCAGTGAACTTAATTCGATTTATTTGTGCAAAACTTTATTGTTATAAATTGAAATTAATTCTGGCAAACCTGGGCTTAATGCATGGACGTAAAGTGTCGTCCCAGATTATACCTGGCAGTCTACATAGAGACTTTTTTAAACGAGAAGTTCCATAAAATAGTAAAGTGTTGTCCCTGATTAGCTTGTGGGGACGCATAGGATAATCTAATACGAAACTTTACGCTCATGCGTTAGGCCTAGTTTTCCCAGAACGAGGCTCATTTTGTGCCTTACGGCCCTATTCCACTACGAAAACAAGCCCACGATTCGCTACGATTTCTCACATTTATTGAATCGGGAAGACTAGTGACAGTCTGCGATTCAGTTACGACAGTGGTACGATTGAGTTACGACGAATCGTGGGGTTCGGTTGAAGTCTTGCGAATAGGGTCGCGACTTCACAACGATTTGTAAGAATCTACTGCGACTGTACTACGAACGATGCAGATCGGTCACGACTAAGCTAGGACCTCACCGAACGCACCCATGAATTCGGCGCCAATATCTACGGATATCGATTCTAACACGGCACGCGACTTGTTTTCTATAGACAAAGAAGGAAATAAAGTGTGGGTTATTCTGCAATAAATTATGGGCGGAGCTTAATGTTTCGAAAATAGTTCCGAATAAATAAAGAAAATATTGCAGTAAAATGCACGTGCTTAAATCCCGCTCTTAAAGAAATGTAAAAAATGTAGCACGTATATAAATGAAATGAAACAACAAATTGTATATTTGGTGATAAGTGGCATGACCACGCCTGCTAAGAATTTGTCTGGTAAGAAACGTAATTAAGAAAACAATTATAGCATGATACTTTTTCAGAAGAATTAACACATGTGACGTCATTAAGTTTCTATGAGTGTTGTTTTCAATGAAAGTGACGTAATTTGCAAAATATTTATGAATGAAAACGACGTCAAATGTTTGTACAATTCAATGACGACACTAAATAGTGAACTGTGTACTAAGAAGGACGGAGTATTGAAAAATAAAGTTCACGCCCAAAAGCTTGAAGCAAATCAATCAGAATCGTGTAAGAATAGAAAAAATATTTTTCTATGATGGCTTGTTGTCGAATAGCCCACAGTAAGGAGTATAGATTCGTGTTATAAAAGCACTCGTGCTCCGCATTCGTGATTTAATTCCTACGCATCTATACTCCTTACTGTGGGTTATTCGACAACATAACATGATGGAAAAATATTATTTCTTTATCATTCTTTACAAAATCGTAACTGTTTCGTAACTAAATCGCGATAATCTTAGCGGGCTCGCAACTCAATCGGGGTGAACTCTTGAGAGTCTTGACAAAGTCGTAAATGATTCGTAGACAGATTACGTGATCACCGATTCCCCGATTGAGTCACGAATTACCTAAGATTCCATTACGACGCCAAAGAACGCACTACGACGCTGTTACGAGTCAACTGCGATTAAATTCAGTCTTGGAGGTCTTGGTCAAATTTTAAACACGTTTTGGGAGCTCACGACTCGCCCGCGACTAGCTACAAGTGAGTAAGGACCTTCGCCGATTGAGTTACGAATGTTGCCGTTGGTGACATAAAGATCATGAGGGCCGCAATAACTATATTGTGGGACGATTTGAATAAATTTAGAATAAAAGCATGTTAGTACTAAACATTTAAACCGCATTCTAGGAAAAGTGGGCTTAATGCTTTCAGCTTTTATGGATTTTTTTTGTTTAAAGCAAGTCTCTTCTAAACTTTAATCCAGTCTAAGCAAAAAAGTGTTGTAAATGCTTCGCCTGTGTGGACTGCACAGGCTAATCTGTGACACTTTGAGCACATGGATTATGCCCAGTTTTCACAGAAAGTGGCTTATTTGATAACATATTTTTTAAGATGGTGTCTGAGAATTTGAAGTTTTCCTTCTCTTATGGTGAAACAGTAACTTGAAATTAGCATGTAGATAAATAATTAAGTATTTTACTGTGATGTATAGAAAATTGTTCCATCAATCTAGAAAAACTATTCATCAACACATTTAAGAAAACAAAAATGTCATCATGAATTTGTGTGCAGTTTTGTCATCTCATCCAAAAAATGACGGTAGCTAAAACCTAGTACCTGGTAAGTTATTATTTTGGCAACATTATTTTTTTCCATAGCAATCGTTTATCTTGTCATTGACAAGCTAAATTTTCCACATCAAACGTTTTTTTTTTTTTGAGAAATAAATTGGTTTTAAATAATTTCATATGAGAGCTATTCACTGAAAGAGCAACAAATCTTGGCAACTTTCCTATCAACTTGCAGCCTTTCATATCCATAAGTTTGGTTGCGTGTACACGTTTTTGTGCTGAAATTAATATCAAAGAAGTCTGAAATGTTTGTTTTGAAATATCTGACAATTTTTTGGTTTATTTGAGTTTGTTTTTCAATGACAGTAATCTTATTTAGGACAATAAAAGTTACCAACAAACAACAGATGATGCAATTATTAAGATGGTCGCATGGTCTGTGTTCCATCTGGGCTTTAAAAGAACAGCTAATTATGATTCATTGAAAACATAAACAATTTAATAACAAGTAATAAACTTTAAAACAAAATTTCATTTGTCACTTTTGTGAAAAGGTTCCAATGTTTGCACATTATTAAAAGAAAATGTTTGGTTGTGTGTTTTTTTTCGTTTGTCTTTAATGTGTTTTTAAGTGGTAATTAAAGGGAGAATAGAGATGAGCCCTATACGATGTCAGCTCGACCAAGCGGACCTCAGCTCGACTAACATTTGTTGTCATGGAATCTTATCTTCTCTTTTATTGTTTTTAGCCTTGTTCTAGGAAAACTTGGCTTAGTTTAAACTGGGCTTAATGCATTTACTTTAAGTGTGGTCCCAGATTAGCTTATGCAGTCAGCACAGGCTAATCAGGGACGGCACTTCATGCCTAAAGGGGATTTCCTTTAAGGTGGGTTCCCACTGCCGATCCGATCAACTCGATCATCCAGATCACCGAAATTTCCCGATCAAACCCGGCCAAGCTCGACTAAAAAGGGTATACACGACTTCTTCTCGACCTCTTGCCGATAACACACGACCCCAACACGACTCATTCACGACGTCCAATCAACCATCTTTCCGAATTCCGCTCGATTATCTCGACCTATACGCGAGCCCTATACGATCTCAGCTCGACCAAGCGGACCTCAGCTCGATCGCCAACATATCTTGACACGACCAGATCGTGATGGTCGTACTACAGTCGTACAAAGCGATCTAAAATAATTTGTGTAGAGGTCAAGCGGATCGGGTACAGAGCCCGTGTATGGTCGAATAGAAATCGGGACGTGATCGTGTACGGTCGAGTAGCCGTCGGGTAGCAGTCTGGTAAATCTGTTCATCAAATCGAATATAGGTCGAGTGGATCGTGTTGCGATCTAAAATAACTCGGGTAGAGGTCGAGCGGATCGGGTACAGATCGTGTAAAAGATGTCAATCCGATCGCCACACTATTGCTTCACGATCAACTCGAACCTCTACTCGACTAATACACGACCACTGCCCGAGCCCTTCTCAATCCATTTCCTACTCGACCGCTACTCGATATTTTTTTACATGTCATAAAATGTCGGGTAGGAAGCCCGACCAATGCCGACCTACCCGACCGCCCCGACCACTCATGCCGATCGAACCAAACCAGTACCCAACCGCTTGGCCGGGCTTGATCGAGTTGATCTGATCGGCAGTGGGAACCCAGCTTTACAAGAGACTTCAATTAACACAAAATTCGATAAAAGTGGATAGTGTTGTCTCTGATTATACTGTGCGGATTGCACGGACCAGAAAGGGACAACACTTTAGCTCACGCATTAAGCCCAGATTTTCCAGATCTAGGCTCAACTTATTTTATTTTGTTATATTTTGGTGTATTTCAACATTGTGCTCGCAGAATTTAGACAGAGTTGATGAGACCTCCATTGTGATGAACAGTATATTGGAGGAAGGTGTGAGTGTGGGGCAGAGAAGTGTGGTCACATATTCTCGCATCCAGGGGCAGATAACCATAGGCAAGGACTCCTTCACATCTGGACTGGTTACCGGCCCTGAGGTAAACACACACGTCAAATATAGCCTCCTTCTGGGAATACTGGGCTTAATTCAGTGCGAAACGTGTCGTCCCAGATTAGCCTGTGCTGCTTGCACAGGCTAATCAGGGATTGCACTTCCCTCTTAAGCTGGATTTTGCTAAGAAGGAACTTCCTTTAAACAAAAATACGGAAAACGCAGAAAAAAATGTATCCGGATTAGACTGTGCAGACTTATCTGGGAAAACCCTTTACGCTCAAACTTAAAGCCATCAATTGTGTCTTGCTCTGAGAAAACTGGGCTTAATGCATGTGCGTAACAGGGACGACACTTTCCGCCTAAACTTGATTTTTGGTAAGGAGGGACTTCCTTGAAACAAAAAATATCATTAAAGCGGAAAGTGTCGTTCCTGATTAGCCTGAGCGGACTGCACAGGCTAATCTGGGACGACACTTTTCGCACATGAATTAAGCCCAGTTTTCTCAGAACAAGACACAATTACTGCTGCCAAAAGTTGTAATTGTTTGGCTTGAAATGCTTTAACGCTTTTTAAATTAACACTTTTTCTGTAACACAAAAATTCATGATTTGGTTATCATGAAACACATTTTGAAGGTTATAATGTAGCAATCTACTGATGATAAGTTTAGGTTCTGATTTAAGATTTTAGTTCAATATTCATATTTAGGAATGTTTAAATAATAAAGTTTAATCTTCTTTAATATGGGATGATAATGAAAATTGTAATACGTTTGGGATATTTGTAAAATAAATTGCTGTCAGAGAGCATATAAGTCAGAAAAAGATATTGTGTGGAATAACACTTGTATTGTTCTTGCCTGTGTGTTCAGCTGAAGGTTTTTCAAGCGCACTCTGAGAGATCGGGGCTAAATGCATGTGCGCAAAGTGTCGTCAAAGATTACCCTGAGCAGTCCGAGTCTTTACGCCTAAAATGGATTTTTGTCAAGAAGAGCCTTTCTTTAAACGAAAAATACAATAAAGCTGATATTGTCGCCCCTGATGAGCCTAAGCGGACGTCACAGGCTAATCCGGAACAACGTTGTATGCTTATGCATTAAACCCCCTTTTTACAGAGCGGGGTCCATTGGTTCCAGTTTCCAGACAAAGTGAAGTTTGCAGAGTCCATCATCGTGCAGTGCTACAACATTTACCTCCCTTCCCTTGGCAAGTCCATTTACGTGATGACCACACTTGGTAGATTTTACAACATTGAGGTAAGGATGGAAGTTTGATTCTTTTTTTTCAAGAATGGATACGGGAGACAGCTATTAAAAGCTTGCAATAATCCATATTGAGGGAGACAACTCAGAGTAGTGATTTAGGACATAGATCATGGAAGCGGTTACCTCTCCCACCTCTCCACGGTACACGCTGCATTCACAAGAAAAAATCTTCCAAAGCTGGAAGATCTTCTTTTAATCCTGCCTCTGTTTCAAACATTGACCTCATAAAGCAGGTCGAATAAACTAGTTGATCTCTGGCAGTATCGCACGTACCAAGATCTAAACGCAAGTACGTATTAACATGTTTTATATCTGACCTTTTAAAACATGTACATGCGAAGTTTCTGCGAAATGTTTCGTCAAAACAAAATGATTGTAAAAGTAATAAATGTGAATTAAATTTAAGCAAACATAAGGCAATGAAGTACTTAATTTCGCCTTTACCTTTATTTTCTAATAACCTTAATATAGGTTACTGTATATAACCTCTAAAAATGGAACATTTATTTCAAGACACACTTCTGTGTATGGGCACTTGCCATGACTTTATTTTTGAATATTTATGTGTGCATGTGGTAGGGAAAACAGTGCTGTATACTACAAATTCTGTGTTTTGATTTTAGGTTGGAGACTACATGGGACTTAAACAGATGGCGGGAAACCCTCATCAACTGAAGATAAGCCGGCAACAAGATGGCCTTTATACAGCGACCGTTGATTCGCGTCGAGATCTTTCTTACATATCAAATGACCTATCTTTTTTATTGTTTAAATCAATTTGGCTTGGAATGCTTTTTCAGGTATGGTTATGAGGGTGTCTACGCGCAAAAGTTTGACTTTATTTTTCGTTGAATCAATCTTTTGCACGACGGTTACCGGTACATTACATTCACCTCTGTGTTGGGCTCAGAACGGACTATTTTTATGAGAGCGTCTAATTCATGTGATGATCATTCCAAGCGTTCATCATGAAGGTTGCAGTTTACTAAACAATCTCTTGCACGACGGTAACATTACATTTACATTTTAAGAAAACCATCTCATACCATACTATCTTATATCAGTTGTATGCATAATGATAATATGGATATGGTTGTTTGATGTGAGCAAACCTACATTTTGTGTCACAGAATATTTAAGATCTACAATTACTGTGTGTATACCTACATATATTTGAAAATAAATTGTAAAATGGCTTTATATACAATATAAAAAGGTAATATAAGAGACAAAACCTACTTATCTGTTGGTACAAAGCTTTCAAAATCACTTACCATATACATTCTTATTATTTTAATGAATCTATCACTGGTTGATTCAATCAGTCAGCCTTATTTGTGCCGAAGGGGCGGATCCATGATTTCTGTTTAGGGGGGCGGTATATTGAAAGATTTTGCTGGGGGTCCAGGGGGCCGCGAAGTTCCCCCGGAATTTGCCCCCGGAAGCTCCATGATTTTAGTGATTTTGAAGGCTTTGTCAATCACTTCTCGAGCATGTCACGCCTTATGTACTTTCATCAAAGTAGCTTATAATGCCAAAAAGTGCAAAGTTTATATGTAATACGGATAAACCGGGCGACAGAGAGTATAAAGTTAAAACATTTAGCGATTATCTGTGATTAATAGTACATGTTGTGAGCGAAAAAGAAGAAAAATGAGTTTAAATAGGTGATTGAGATCTAGTTAAGCATGAAACATCGAATAAAATTAGGGGTTCGCCTATGTGGATAATACCTGTTTACCAAACATGAATACCGGTAAAAGTTTTTTTCTGGAATAACGCAGGTATTGTCGTCATATGGGCCACTGTAGTTATTTTGCATACATTTCAAATCACAATTTTCTGCTTGATCAAAACATGTTTGGGCACACCTTAGACGATAAACATAGAATCTAATTGTATGGCCTTGTTTTAAAAATGAGGCAATATTCAAGTGATATACTGTCAACTTGCCATTTAACAACTCTTAGGGACAAGGCGTATTATATTTTTGTCTGCAATATATCAATATAAATTAAACACAAATCACCATCATTAATGTATAGCCTATCATTTGTATAATATGAAATAATGTCTGTTTTCAGGAAATACACTGCATGGATATTTATGGAAAAAAACATTTCCCCATTAATAGAAAGGCATTTGTTCACCAGTAGGCAGTAACATAATCATTAGAAAAGTGTCAACATCAGACATGAGAAATTCAGTCCCCCTTGTACAATGTTGAAGAGTTCAAATGTGAACAACAAGAGCACCGTCTAGCGGGTGCACAGTGCTCATTTATTTTTATTTTTAAAGGTAAAGGGACCTATCTCAATACTTCAATCAAAATGGGGAGTGGGGTGGAGAGGGATATATAGTGTGGGTGTATGGTCATTTATAACATTATCTTTCAAAAAAAAAAAAAAAATGAAATTTGTATTTTTGGGAGGATTCTTGCGTGGGATGGTTGGCCAGTCATTCAAAAATAAAATAATAAAAATAAATATTTGTGTTTTTTTAAGATTTTTTTTTTTGGGGGGGGGGATTCTGAGGTTGGGCCTTGGGATGGTTTGGTTGATGTCCATTGTGGTATGTCAGGTAAGTGTTGTATTGTCAAAGTATGAATCAAATCTGATCATAAATAAAGAAGTTATGGCAGTTTTAGCAAAATTTAATAATTTGATTTTGAGAGTCAATGTCATTCAAACGACAGGGTCAAATTCAACTTGCCAGGTACAGTACCCTCATGATAGTTAGAAAGTTTTTAAAGTTTGAAAGCAATAGCCTTAATACATCAGAAGTAAAGTGGATCTTAACACAAAATTTAACAAAATATTCAAAGTTAAAAAGTCAAAAATGGGACATAATTCCATCAAAATACCTAACAGAGTTATGCAACTTGTCCTGTACAGTCCCCTTATGATAGTTAGTAAGTGTTAGTTAGTAAGTGTTGCAAGTATGAAAGCAATAGCTTTGAAACGTTAGGAATAAAGTGGACCTAAAAACAAAATTTAACCAAATTTTTAAGTATAAAAGGGGCCATAATTCTGTAAAAATGCCATTCAGAGTTACATAACTTTGCCTGTACAGTCCCCTTATGATAGTTAGTAAGTGTTGCAAGTATGAAAGCAATAGCTTTGATACTTTAGGAATAATGTGGACCTAAACACACAAAAAGATGAGCTAAAAAGGGCATAAGTGATAATGAAGAAACATTATACAGAAAATGTTAAGTAGCTGGGTATGGAAAATATACTGAAAAGTACCCTTGAGTATGGCAAGTTGCCTTAAATTGTATTTAACTAAGCCGGGTAAATCGTAGTATAGTCTCTTTTCCTGTATATTCGGCCACTTAAGAGTAAAATTGACTTTTTCTACTGAATGAAAAGATTTTCAGCACAAGTGAGACATTTAATTAAACATGTATATCCATTATATCTTCCTCACAAAAGTATGGCAAAATAATTTACAACGCAGGTGTTTCCTTAGTAACAGGCCAATTCTAGGTGGGCACCCTAGCAACCCTGATTTGTTGGTATGTTTCCTATCAATCTGTTCAATCATTATTTTTATAAAAAGACATACAACTTTTGAAGTAATTTGGATATAAATCATTAAATAAATATTCTTATAGACTAATAAACGAAAACATACTGTTCAAAAGTGAATATTCTCTGAATTATTGGTATTTACACAGCATGTGTAGACGATTTTACTGAAATTTTACCTAAATTTAAATTTTCCCTAAAAAAATCTAAAATTCACATGTTTTTAACCAAAACACAACATCAATGTTATAGATTTTTAAAATAAGCATAACTAACTTAAGTTTTATCAGAAATATGTCATAATTACCAAAATATATAATGAAACAAAAGGATAGAAGGCTACTTCAGAGTACCCCGGGTACTGTCAAATGAAGTACATGTGCATGTAGCACCTGAACCGACGACAACTAGAGCCTGATCATATTGTAATAAGGAGGATATTTGATCATCTAAAATATGCCGTTCTTCACAGGCAGTCTTTACTCTCATATATTTAAATCACTAGCATGAGAGCACTTTTTGCTTTTTGTCCATTTGGTTCACATTTATTTTGTCAGAGGTAAAATCAGGTGTGTAACTGTGTATGGATGTCATCTTTAAGTTTAAAGGGTGGAAAAAATTATGCATGGGTAATACATTAATAATAATAAAGTCTACATGCTAAAATATATTGATTTTTAACACAAACCAACTGGTTCGTATGAATAATGTTCAAGAGTCTTCTACTAGTAATCATAATGTTAGAACTTAGACCATACTAAAATTACTATCAGATTTGATTACAAATTCACATTCTAAACATGAATTTAAAAATGTAAAATGTTAAAAAAAATATTTTCCCGTATACTGTACAACTAGGTCCCCTTATTTGTTCGATAAATACAACAGAACTGACAGTCTCCTTTCTGTAACTACACGTTTGCCGTCGAAGCGATGCCTAACGTCACTCAATGTGTTCATTTGTTTACATTTGTGAAGTGCGCGGAATGATTCCATCTGCGTAAATGGACAAAAAATAGTTCCAAAGAGAAAACTAACAAGTTTTTGTCCGATGAATCGTTAATTTATAAGTCATATAACTTAATTTAATGCATGCGAACTTAAATATCCAATAAAATATACATTGAATGCGTTTGTTCGGTTTTACCCAAATTTTAGGCAAAATGGCATGCTGAGCCTTTCGTAGAGGTGTATGTGAGAGCGAGGAACGACAATTCTGCGTGGAGATTGTCGTTAAAGTTGTTGCTTTTACATTGAATTTGTTAAGGAAATATTTTAGTATATTGTGACCTATACGGCGTTTCTTTATAAAAATAGAAAGGTTACACTCCACTAATACACAATTACTTTCGGTCGTCTGCAATTGATTTTATTTTTCAATGAATTATCATTAAATCGAACAAAATAATGCTATGTAAAAGACATAATTTAAAATGAAGCAGGATAAATCGAATACATGGTTAGTGCCGAGATGGAGAAAGTTTTTCCGGCTCGATAACATTTGACGTTGTCGTTTCAAGCTTTATCAAACAATTGAGGTATTTCACGTGACGTCATCAAATATCCGGCGGCCATTTTGAAGGCCTCGATTTGGATAGGCAAACACCCTGTTTCGTCACGGAGAATTATTTTGTATAAAGAAGAGTTAAATATAGAACGAATACGTAAAATGGTCGTCAAGTGTTCTATTTTTGGCTGTGTTAATAGAAAAGATAGAGAGCATGACCTTGAATTTTATCGGCTTCCGGCAATAACAACAACTCAAGGAGAAAAGCATGAAGAATTTTGCAGACTTCGTCGGCGAACATGGCTGGCAAATATTTGTCAGAGCTTCGAGAACAAGAACGAAAACAACGTTCGTGTGTGCTCTTCGCATTTCATAACAGGTAAACATCTGGACAACTCTAAAATTAGACTATTATTCCGATTAAAAAACTCGTAAATAATATCAAAATTAACCTTAAGTAGCGATGGGCACAAGGGAGGCAACTGCATACGGCTCATTTATTACTGAACAATTCCTGCGCGAAATCTCGTTCATAAAAATAGTGCCGATAGGGGGTCGGCATTACGTCGTTTTTAAGGTGGTTTTCGATTGGATATGGTTAAAATAACCACTAATCATATAAGTTAATACATTTATGTTCGCGGGCAAAGCACTTTCGTTTCCACACAGTTGCGTCGAAGATTAAAAGAAAGCCTAAGAAAATTTCCGAGATCGAGAAAAATAGGTAAGATACATTGCCCAGTAGAAAAATTGCTTTTATTTTGAAGGTTAATCATTCTCCTTTCCATTCATGCCACTAATTGCTTTGCAAAATGCCGTAATTCTGCTGGTTGTTGCTAATGTATGGACCCCCTATTGACCCATTTCATGAATGGCAAGATGGCCGCCGTTGTTTAAAATTCATACGACGTAAATATCAATTGTTCTTTTTTTGCTCTGTTAAGTTGCCAAAAAATGTGTTGTACGTGCTAAACATCATTTAAGGATATATTTATGCCGACATTATAACGTAATGGTAGATTTCATTCGTATATCTGTCAATAGACGTTTCGATAATACAAAATACAGACTTGCACTATTCGGACAGCAAGTATTTCGGATATTGCATTAATGATACAAGATACAAGAATCTTTATTTAACGTCGGATGTGAACAACAATTCGATACAGTCACTGTATTTTAGTTATATTATGTAGATATATTATTTCTTTGATTTCAATTATTCTTTTTGCAGACATATGTTTGATACTAATAAGTCAGAGTCTCAGGATTGGGAAGAGTTTGACTCGGAGTCTAACAGTGAGCGTTCGGAGTCTGACAGTGAGCGGTCGGAGTCTCACAGTGAGCGTGTATCACCGCAGCCAGGTCAATTTACACAGGACCGGGCTGCAAAAGCTGAAAAGTTGAAGCTTCCGCATCAGGTACTAGATAAAAAAAAATATGCAATTTTAACCAATAAATATTTTTCTTAGTATGTAAATGACATTTCAGCAGAATGACATTTTGAAACATAAACCCCATGTAATTTTATTTTATGGCAATGTATCGGTCATTTTGAAATACATTTATTATCAACATTAATTAATCATCATTATTGTAATTCACTAATGTTTATGCATTTGAAATATATACTGTTATACTTTTAAGAAGTCAGATATCACAAAATGTAGTTTAAAAAGACAGATATCACATAATTGAGTTTAAGAAGACTGATATCACAAGATGAGGAAGAGCAGTCTTTTTTTTAATTCTAAAGCTGTAGCCTAATCTAGTCTACAATCCCTCGGAAATTTTCATAAAAAGGCTACATCCTCTCAATTTTTTTCATTATATTCATGCACTTAACCCAAAAAAAGAAACTTACACCTGGAAATTACATTCCCCTATGACTAACATTGCGTGAGTTGTATCCCCAAATTTTGGGTTTCACACACTTTTTCCTATATAATATGAAGGCTAAGGCCCCTTCCCCCAACAGCCTTAAAAAAGCCTTGAATGGTAAAAACAATGAACCTTTAAGCTATTTTCCGTTTAAGAAAGTCCCTTCTTAAAGAAAATCCAGTTGAAGCAGAAAGTGTTGTCCCTGATAAGCCTGTGTGGACTAAACAGGCTAATATGGGATGACACTTTAGGCTCATGCATTAAGCCCCGTTTTCCCAGAGTGCAGCTAAAATGTTCATTTACATGTTACAGAGTACCGCAAGATGCTGCCGTTTGTGAATGCGCCCCGATAGAGGAGATTGAGGCAAAGAAGCTGAAGGCAGCGGGGGGAAAAGAGAAGAAATCAGGAAGAAATCGCCATAGGGGATAACTGAATATAAGATTTTTTAAACCATTGGATAGGTTTGTTAGTCACCTATCTTAGGAAAAATACTTACAGATACATTGAAGTTCAAATAACTAGTGTTAGGTTTTATTTAAATAAGAAGAATTTTGGTTTTTGAACCTATTTAATGAAGCAAATGATTTTACTTTTGTTAAACATGTGTGGCAGTGAACTATTGTCTGCATGTTAACCTTATTTAAGTATTGGCTGTTGTTCTTGTGGTGTATTTATAATTTGAGGACTTATTTTACCTAATGGACAATTTATTTTAATTGAGTGAACAACATATAAAACTTGTCAAAACTATTGAAAGCACCCATAAGAATTTCATTGTTTTGTAGTGACCACTATGTCTGCTCGTGACACTGTCGGTCTGACATGTGAGAGTGCAGTTGAAGTAAAATGATTCATCAATCATTACTTATGAAAAATTTCAATCTTTGGGATTAGTTTTTGCCTATATGCTACCTTTGACTGACAAAAAAACCAACATCAACAATGTTGTTTTTTTTTAATTTGAACAACTCGTCATCGTGATTGGGAGGCATGTGTCATTTTAATTCATCATTATGTAATGTCGGGTAATTGGACATTTCACAAGTATTTATATATTGTGTATGCACAACAAATACAAATTGTGTCAACAAATTATGTGTTAGTTCACCATTAGTTATCATTAAAAATAAAACCTTAAAAAAGCTGCAGAGTTGTTGTTGATAGCAGTAAATGCCCCCTTATTTTGCCATAAACTGTGCAGTAAAAAGTGCAAAACCAATAAAAAATATGTGTTATTAATATGTTTTAATGTGTTTTATATCTAAAAAGGCATTCACATAGATAAAAATAACTTATAAATGGCCAAAATAGCTGGTTAAATGCAAATGTCAGTTGTTTGCTGGCAATGAACCAGATTTTTGGCAGAAAAAACAGCAGAAAAATTCACCTATTTTTTTACGTGTTTTAAAAAAAATCATAAAAAATCTATTTTTCATCCAAATAAAAAAAGAAAGAAATCATTATGTTTGTTTTAAGTAGTATAACATCAATGCCAAATATCATTCAAATATTCCCATTAAAAAAAAATCATTGCCTCTTGCTACCTTAAGTCTAGCGACGATCTGTAGTGGAGACTAATCATAAATAACTGTCAGAAAGCCAACGCTCATCTTGTTAGGAAGTTATAATTTGACTTTCGTCAAGTGTATCAGTTAAATTGTTACTATTGTCGGCTGTTTTTACTTTTTACCAAGAAGTGAGCCTTATTAAAAGTTGTCTTTTTTTCAGGAAAGAAATCTAATTTGTATGACCAACTAAATCCTGACTGGGCCCCGACTGTTAACCTTGGTCTAAAGAGAAAGCAGCCTTGTCCTGACAGGTAAGCTCGCCAACGAAAAAGACTACTGTCAGCTTCAGCATTTGAAAACCGGGATGTAAACCTGTGTTCAGAGAATGAAGAACTCCCTGAACCAGCAGTTACTGACACTGGAATTTCATGTCAAACAGACATAGGCTTAGAGCTTATGACTGCGATGCAGGATGAGCTTCAGCAACTTCGAGTTGAAAACATGGAACTGAAAAGGCAATTGAATGGTTACACGACTCGATATGAAATTGATTACTTTGCAGATAACAACGAGAAAGTAAAACATTTCACTGGACTGCCGGATTTCTTGACCCTGACTATACTCTTCGAACATATTAAAGACTTTCTTCCTTCAAGCTTTGTTATGGGGAAGTTTAAGATGTTCATATTAACTCTTGTTAAACTTCGACTTAACATGTCCAATGTATTCTTAGCCTACGAGTTCGACACTACCCAGCCGACTGTGTCGAGACTGTTTACAAGTTGTATATCAACTTTGTATAAAAGACTTTCAAGGCTCATCAGATGGCCGGAAAAGGAGCCTTTAAAAAAGACTATGCCAATGGAATTTAGAAAGAATTTTGCAAAAAAAATGCACAGTCATCATTGATTGTTTTGAAGTTTTTTGCGAAAAACCCAGTGGACTTACTGCACGTGCTGAAACGTGGTCATCGTACAAGCATCATCATACAGTTAAATATTTAATAGGCATCACACCTCAAGGAACTGTCTCATATCTTTCTAACGGATGGGGTGGTCGTGTAAGCGACAAGTACATTACTGAAAACTGTGGGTTTTTAGATAAATTGCTGCCAGGGGACCTAGTGCTAGCTGACCGGGGATTCAATATTGCTGAAAGCGTAGGAATAGTGTCTGCAGAGGTGAAGATTCCAGCATTCACAAAAGGAAAATATCAACTTTCACCTCTTGACGTGGAATCTACTAGGAAACTTGCACATTCAAGAATCCATGTTGAGAGGGTGATCGGAAGTGTCAGACAAAAGTACTCTATCTTGAATGGTTCTGTGCCAATATCATTTCTCATGAACAAAGATATTGAAGGAAGGTGTGTAATGGACAAAGTTGCAACTGTTGCATGTGGCCTTGTTAATTTGTGTGAATCAATTGTGAACTTTGACTAAAAGCGCAATAAATAATGAACAAAGACTAGCAGTGTAAAATAAGTGCATGTTTATTATTGTTTGCAAAGAACTGGCAGTATAATGGGATGTTCATTATTGTTTGCTTATGAAATAATTACACAAAACCTGGTCAAATAAAATTATAAACTATGAACATAAAGCGTACGTAATTGTTATGAATTTTATACAAACATTTACTTGTTTATGTAGTGTTTTATACAGGAAGGAAAAGGGGCGTGGTGCAAAATTTCAAAAAAGGGCACTTTTGCGCGCGACATCCATAAAAAGGGCACAAATATATCTGTATAGTGACTTAATAACAAGCTTTGTTACACACAAACATTGTATGTATAGTTTTGAGATTTATTGTTGAATAATTAAACCAACAAAATCCAGAATGTATATTTTATAATGTGTTTTATATTTTCATGTAGTAACAAAAAACTAGATTAAACACCATAGGATATATATCTTATACAAACTATAGCTTTTCAAAGAAGTCTTAGAATACTGTCCACACTAGGAGCTCGAATACTTAGATCTGATATTGGTAGCCTTATTATTTTATAATAGCCTGACCGTATTCCATTTCGTACAACGCTAATTTTAATCAGACAATGTCCCAACTTACTGTGTTGTTTTTGCGCTTTAAATTATAGTGATTGATAAATGTCCCATAAGCAATGTTTAATATGATTAATATCACTTTTATACGCAATAAGATGTGGGATTGAGGTACCCACCCGGCGTCAGAAAGCGCGTAAAACTTCACCGAATTCCCAGTTATAAAGCGCTATTTCGTGTCAAATGCACGGGTAGGGGGGGAATGTTTCGGTAATAAATTTGTTAATAACACGGGTAAATTCCGGTGAAGTGTTAATTTATTGCTAATACCATCATTACACGTAATAACGGGTTCGATTTCGGTAAGCGCGCAAGCGTTTGAGAGCTATTTAATGTACCGATTTACCCGTTATAAATAGCTGATGTTCTTTTTAATCGTATATTTTTTGCATTTGCAGAATAACTAAATGTCATCAACCCCTTTACAAGTGTAATATGGTGTTAAACAAGTCCATAAAATCATCCGGAATATCGCGTAAATCTATATGCAGTCTCTAGACCAATTCACGCGTGACGTCACGCGCACCTGCGTGTCTTTATCCGTGCTACTCTGGTAGGCAAAAGAAAGACACGATCAAAGGGGAGATATCGAGCACGATATTTATTGTCACGCTCTACATCTATATTAAATACATTATTTAATATATTTTGATATGTATACGATCATTTTTAGATTTAAGATTTAAACATCCCAAAAGTTGTTGTACTGGACTCAAACAAATAAGAATAAAAACAAACAATAAATAGATCGATTCCATGCACACAGCATATATTAACCTACCACTATGACAATCCATAATCAGGGACCTATACAAACATTGTATAGGTCCCTGCCATAATCCATCTGTTATTAAGTATGTACAATTGCTGCAACTAAAGAACAGGGTCTGAACTAATAACACTTTGTTTATGTGTTCAGGAATCTTTGAGTATCAGATCAAATTTGTTAAATCGTATAACGTAATTTACCCATTGTTCATCTTATGTACCCCAATATACATTTGATTTATTCATACTCGTGTTTGTTGAAATATGTTTTCTGGCGCGTATCAATATCAACCACATGTCTGTGATGTTGACGAGGTACATTGTGCAAGTCAACTAAAACAAGTCTTCCTAAACATTGAACTAAATTTTACAATTATATCATTCTGTAATCTGACCATAGCTGATTACATCAATGCACACATTATAAACTCGGTAGTATTATTGGCAAAATATTTTATTTTTAAATGCAAACAGGCAAACGGGAAAAAAACAACACCATAAATAGATTTTCTTGTGTCCTTTTAATAATATAATTTAACAACAGGAATTAATCGCGACTTTACAAAATAAATTACATATATTGTATATTCGTTGTGCGCTTTTTATGCTCAAAAAAGTGTAAATATACTTTGTGACATAGTTTCACCTACCTTAAAGAAACATATATGTATTTTTATTGTTATATACAAAATATATTATGTTGACGATGGGAGTAAAAAGGAAATTACTAAAAAAAGTATTGTCTGTCTGTCTAGGAAAACTAACACTTTGACACATTAAATTAATTTAATTTAATTGGTTTGATTTGATTGTTTGCATCAATCTTAAAATCATGTTAGCCTTTGTATTCCGGTGTTTAATTGCCCCCTTTGTTCGGCACAAGCCGATTATCTCGTTTTGATCAGATATTGTCCCTACTTAACTAACAGCAAAGTGTCATAAACTACAGCAGGGACCTATACAAACAATAGGTCCCTGACCACAGGTGGTATATGAAAGTCTGGTCATTAAACACAATTGATGGTACCACCATGTCTTCTCTTTCTAGTACCGGTAGTATTGAGCAGTTATTTGGGGTTGAGTAATATACCGCCAAAGTTCAACTGTTCAATTAGATATGCTACATATCGTAAAAAAATATCAAATAATTTGTCCAGTATATATTTACAGAAAATGTACGCTTTGAAGATACTAGCCTGTTTGCCGGTAATTTATAACAAAACGTATTTAATAAATGGTAAATGTACATATAATCATTAAACGTATTTAGCGGGTACCGGTTAATTAAAACTACGTCATTCCGTTTGAAGATTGAATGTTACGGCCATGCACAAACGACATCATGAAAACAAGAAATTACGTATGACTACCGGGGTAAATAATATTTGCGAAAAATAAAAAAACAATGTAGATATATATTAAAAAATGTCAGATATTTGTCACTCATATACACTTGTAAAGGAATTTCAATATACATGAATTCACAGGTTAATTTGCATCATGTGAAGTTGTGTTTTTCAGTTGTATGTTACGATTCATCTATAGTGTTATTCACCTTAAAAACAAATCATCCAATTTAAAAGAAAATGATCATAACATTTAAATACTGTCATGCACTTCGCTTTTAATAGGGCTTTGTTGTACCGGTATGTCAGATTTTAATGCACCCCTTTTCTTTCACTCATTTTTTTTTACCACACTTTCATACTCATACAATTGATAATTATAATTATATAATGGGGATGCTTTATTATTTTTTGTAATTTTTGAAGTCCTTCTGCAAGAAATACAACGGCTAATGCATAGCTTTGTTTTGTGAAATTGTCGGTGTTTAGTCTTCAGACCACCTTTACCTTGATGCTTATGACTAACGAGTATATATTTTTTTATAGATAAGAATACATGTATTAATTAAACAATATTGACATTAAAAATGCAATATCTTTAATAGTATTTAGGTTATGATGTTGTTGTTAATGTTTTCGATATATTGACTAAACACGTGCCGTTATCTATATGACATAGTGTTTATCGTAACTGTACCCAGTGCTTTTGCCTACCAGCGCATCGCGCATGCGCGAAAATTCAGAATCAAAACAATAACAATGAATTGGTCTATAGGCAAAAGAAGCCATTTTGGTGTTAGCTTGTCTAGGTTTTCTTCCCGCTGAGCCACGTGATTAAGTGGGCGGAGCGATCACTGAAAAGGCGTCATGTCAATTCATCAACACACATCTACTGTGAGCCTGCGCCAATTATATTGGATAGGAGGCGGAGGGTTATTTTAATCGACAGCTTTAATATGTCACAGGTTGCTATTTTCGGCGTATGGCCAATTTTCAGGAAGTACAGTGGACGTCATGGGGTTTTGTAATCGGCGTATGGAAACAATTATCGGGCGTAATATACGGCCGTACGCCGCTTAGTGCAAGCCCTGTAAATTATTTTTTATTAACTTAATACTGTTTTGCATTAAATTGAAATCAAATCAATATTTTACAGATACAACTGGTGTTGTTTTTTAAAATTTAATTACGCGTAAAAATAAATGTTTTGATATAACTGAATTATGCATGATATGCACAATTTCCACGTGAATAACATCGAGGTTTTCATCAAGTCTCCTAAGTAACTGTGCACGATTGTATCCGGACCGATTAGTGTTACAAAGCCACTGAAATTATCGACTGATATTGACACATGGTTATTCACGCATGACGAATTCACAACCGCGCGAATCTTCGCTGATAATAGTCGGCTTAGAAGCTTGGTTAAGAGGCAATTAAGATGTTATCAATAAGGTCGCGCACGGCGGAAAACAGGGCGGCGGCCTTTGAAAAGGGCAGCGTGGCGCTGATTTGCTTTGAAAGGGGCAGCGAGGCGCCACGCTAAAACGGCTTGGATAAAACACTATTATGTACAAATGTACCATGATTTACTATATACGAGTCGCATAATGCATGTGCGTAAAGTGTCATCCCAGATTAGCCTGTGCAGTCCACACAGGCTAATCAGGGACAACACTTTCGCTTTTGACATTTTTCGTTTAAATAGTCTCAGCACAAATCCAATATTGGCGGAAAGTGTTGTCTCTGATTTGCTGGTGCTGACTGCACAGGCTAATCTGGGACGACACTTTACGCACATGCATTATGCCCAGTATTCTCAGAACGCAACACATTAGAATTCAAAACCTGGTATCAATTAATAAGATTTAATGTGACACAAACAACTTTGAAACAACAAACCAATGAATTCAAATAAAAATATACTGTTACAATCTGCTCATTGCTGCTTAACTCCCAAGAATATAAATATGCAGTGTACATATTTCACATTTGCTATATTAAAACATAGCAAAATATTTTTTACAAATTTACACTTTCAGTAAACTTTAAATATTAACAATGTTTGGAACTTGCAACATTTTAGGCATCATTAAATAAAAATCACATAAGCTTCTTTTCAAGCAACAGTTTCTATACAATTATTTTACACTGTACATTTCCTTTTCTTGCCGCACCGACTGAATTGCTGAAGTTTCCTACAGTCAGGACAATACCATTTTCCTTTCTGTTTACTCTCTACGTTAACACACGGGTAGTGGAACCAACCTATGGAACACACATTGTTGTCACAACATATCATGGTCCCAAACTCCCCCTGTTCACAGTAGCAGAAAGATTCGTCTTCAGCCACATTTTTGCTGTTGTCATTGTTGTTGACAGTGGTATTTAAAGATGTAGATTGCAAGACTTTGGAGGGTCTGGAATAAAACTTCCCAACTAACTCTGGGAGAATGGCAGTCTTGAACAAAATCTCAGATTCTGCACATATTTTGTCCCATGTGACCTGACAAAATTCAATTTCTTCCACATGAATATCCACTGCCGTCCATACAACAAAGTATGCCCGCTCCATGCCAGTGCAGCCCAACTGAGTCTGTATCTGGTAGAAGTAGTCGTGATCCTTTTTTAAAGTTTTCACGCCATCATTCACAACCAAGTAATCCAAATCTTGTAAAACATTGTCTCGACAACTATAGGGGCATTTAATTTCTAGCGTAGCCTGGCCACAGCAGTCGCAGGTCACAATGCCGTCCGATGACGCACCAATAAACTGTTTGTCCTCTGATATCACTAAACCAACATCCTCCACTCGAAAATTGTCATGCAGGGCTTCCATAGCAGAAATGAACTGTTCCTTGGCTACAGATTCATTATCTTTACCCCATTTGATGGCTGGAGTTTCCACATTGGTAACACCTGGATAACAAATGCTCTTTATGAGGCTTTGTGATGGAGCAGCTTTACTTGTTACACAAACCTGCCTTGCCCGCGATGCTGTTATCCGACCGGCTCTAAATTGGTGCCATAGCTTGTTGTTCCGCTGTTCTCTGGTAGCAAATTCAACAGCACAGCTTTGCTCCTTAGAACATTTCAAGTTCATTTGTTTGCAATGTTCAACCAATTCAAAGTAATTCATTTCCAAGCATTTGTCATTTTTCAAGTCCGATAGAACTGCTGGAAAGTCCTGCGATATTGCCTTTGGCACAAACTTATCACAGTAAGGTTCAGTGATTGACAAAATTGCTGCTTTTGACCCAGCTTCTGCAAGAGTTTTTAACAACTGGTCAATATCTTCATCAGAAGCTTCTAGAACTTTGTTGTCCCGTACTTTTGATGCTGGAGTTCTAGGAACTGGCGTTCTAGGAGTTGGTGTCTTAAGGGTGACTGTGTCACATGCTTCCTCCTCTAGTGCGCTCCTGAAATTTCGCTTTGCTGTCTTTGCTGCCGTGAAATCTATATCTTTAATTTCTTTGTATGATACCTTCTTCAGGGCAGATGGCAGCAACCAATATGCCTTTTCCTCTGTTACTGTTTTCGAATCACGAAGTTTAACAGTTGCTTCAATCGCATAGAGAAGCGCAGCTATATGGGTACATGCCTCACCCAATCCAGCAATGCAGTTACAGTGAGCCCCAAGAATTTTTCCATCTTTTGAGCAGATTAGCCATGGTCTAAGTGGAGTCTCACTCAGTCTCTGTGAATGCATAACTTTTGCACTTACTACAGTATTTCCTCCACATACAATGGCACATCGCTCTCGGACCCAACCATTAATAAACTGATTGTAGGCATCCAGACCTTTGTATGCCTGCAGATCCTCCTTGGTGTAGGCACTGGTTGTGTATAGAAGGTAGTGTTGGACATCATAGTACTGCACAGATGGCAATAAACCAACATCAGTAGACCATTTCTTCGATTCAATTTGATATGGGTCACAACCGTCAATCAGTTTTAATTTATCATCGTACCTGGCCGCCTCCAATGCAGACAATTTCTCTCTGTATGAAGTTGTATCCTTTACTTTAATTAATGTATCTGCAGTGTTTGACATTTTCTTTGTCAAATTTAATGCTTTTTCACAACATATTGAACGGAACTACGGAGATTTTCAAAATTTTTCGTTAAGTATTATGAAGCAATGCAGTTTTCTTTGTTTAGCCTCCAAAATGGCGGACATCCGGTTTGGACGCAGTCTAAAATGCGGATCGTGAAATACCTCAATGCAAATGCAATAAAGCAGTCGTGCATGAAAAAGACTTTTACAATCAACCACGATTACGTAGTGTCAAATGTCGGAGTGAATATGATAGAGCTAAATGCCAATATTCTACCAGTGCGATAGCTGCGATGACGCTAAACCTAGAATCTGCAAGAAGAATATACACAATCCTTGATTACATTTAGCGTTAACCTGCGGGTGCTTTTAAATCGGTGGCAGCCAGTTCACTACAGGTAGCTCATTATCGGCTGGTAGCGACAAGTGTATGAACGCCGACATGCTTGACTAAAAGGGGCAGGTATGCGTCTGTAACGACTCGAAGTGTAACGGCGCCAGAACCTTTACCAAGGAGACATCTGCCCTACTACTGCCACTAATGTCACTGCTCGCGGTGACGAGAATATACTTTAAATAAATAAATAACGGCATATGGAATGTAAATATAGCTTGTTGTCAATTCATTTTCATCGTTGGAAAGTATACTCCCCCGAAATCCCCAGAAATCCCCCTTAATATTGATTATTTCTCAAAATACTGCGCATATTAATATAGAATATTGCAAAATACACTGTTATCACTGATGAAACAATGTTTTTATCCAAGTTTGAACGTGAAAAACTAAAATATAAACATTATTATTGGGATTCCTAGTATGAATTCATAGTGCATATTTGCACAAGCACGATCAGGTACCGAAATCCCCGCTGTCAAGACCTTCAAGTGTCAAAAATTCATCTGGGGCTTTTTTATATTATAAAGCAGCGGTACAGTCAAAAACTTAACAACAATATCCCACTTCTGTTGAAAAATATTGACTTGTAGCGGGGATTTCGGTAAGTCTACATTCGCCTAGCAGAGTTGTCGTTCGTGTTTCAACATTAAACAATGGCCGCCCCATGAGAGTCTCGTGTAAAAACTTTCTTACAGCATAAATTGGCTTGTTTCGCTATTTAGAAGCTGTCATTTAGGATATATGAATTATTTATTCACTAAATCTCCGCTTATGACAACAATAGATGGAATTCTAATAATATATACTCGATGTGAATGAAGGACTTTCTGGATTGTAACAGCTTGACACGGCAAAACTGGCATACTGGTATTTTAGGTTATTAATTTAAGTCACATTTTGCTTTATAAATTGTATTTGAGCATTTTGCGACTTATTGAATGACTATGATACCCGATATCAACATTTCATCGGGGATTTTCAGATCACCAAGCTGTCCTGAAATTCAAAATTGATTTCAAACTCTTTACTGGTTTGTACTCTTTCTTCTATGTTAGTACTTTTTATCATTTTAAAGTTAAATAAAAAAAACGGTGTCATAGTAAAAGAGACATTAAGGCGATTGTGGCCAGTTTGGATCTAGATCAGCCTGCAGTCGCTTGAAAGCTGTTTGCTTTAAAGCGGTTTTCTGACAATAACAAATAATTTAATTGGATACTGATTGGACTGCGCTTTTCCTGTGACCTGGCTCAAATAATGGAATTGTCACTAATCAAATTATTTATTTCGAATATTATTTTTTTTTTCCTGTCCCTCGGGATCAATGACTCCAGCACTTTCCTGTTGAGAATTTAATACTGCTAAAGGCGATGCTAGGGGGCGTGAGAGATGTTGCACCTTCCATTATCGCTCTATTGTTCATTGTCGGCTCGGGTACTACGTACATGTACCCCGGGTACTAAAATGTTCCCAGGAAATTTAACCCTAAATCAGTCGTTGTCGACTTTTTTTGTATTAATTATATATACACATTTATGTCAATTTTCTGTAGAATGGCGTCTATATTATCGGAACACATACTCAAAAAGCATGTTGATGCAGTGTTTTTTTAAGAGACGTTTGTTTAAGATAATCGGTTGCGCGTTTTACGACATCGGATTTTGGGCGCGAATACAACTTGGGTACTGTCTAATATGGACCGAGTACAATTACGTATATTTACCGTACCTGGGGTACATGTAAGTATACTTAAGAGTACCCGGGGTACATGTAAGTATACTTAAGAGTACCCGGGGTACATGTAAGTAGTATCAGAGCCGACAATGACCAATCAAGCTCCATTATCTCTTATAAACCGACTCAAAAAAACCGAGTCGGCAATATTTGACTTAATTTTTGGTTTGGTTGCTCTCGAGGAATCGAGAAATTTCAGAATCTTCCTAAAAGCCCTACGGGTTTGATCCCCAGATGCGACATTGAAAACTAGCTAACTTTGTTATCTAAAAGGCTGCTAAACCTGATATACAATGATAATGTGAATTTTTTCTCACATGATGTTCATCAGTTATATTATATAAAAACTCACAGCAGTAGTAAACAACTGGACAATAATTAATAAACGCATCTTTCATTTGTCTTTGACACTTTGATTTTGACATGGCCTAGATTTAAATATGTGCCTTGACTTTACCAGCACTCTTGTAACAGAGTTAAAGTTTAAATGTACCATTGAAGATCACCTAAATCCAGATTTGCTATTATAGAAGTGTGGAAAGTTTTAAGGGTGTGACAAGTAAGCAAAAATTGGTCATTACCCAGAGGCCACAACTGATCTATGACTGTTTTAAAAAAAGAAAAATCAGTGCCTGATTTAGATTTCCTTACATAGTTCAATAAAACCAATTTCAGAAGCCTGGTAACAGTTTAACGGTAATTTTACCAATGTGTCAGACCAGGGCATTGATTTTGAAATCTAGGACATGCATGGTTTTTTGTTCATGAAATCAGGACAAAAAATTGTATTTTAAGTCCTTAATTGACCTGGCTACAGTTCTCATATTATTATACGCTCAATCAGTATATTTATATAATTATTTATGCTTTGTGTATTGTAAACATATACACAATCATGCAGTTACATGATAGCAATAAATAATATCAAAGCTACCCATACTATAAAGGTCATCGACAAAGCCTATGGTAAAAATGTGAACACATTGAGTGTAATCGCCCTCTCGTGCCAGCAAAAACAACACGTTGACAGGTTGTCAGTTTTGACAGTTCTACTTTCACTTTCATTTTGTGATATCAAACTATTAACAATTATGTGGCTGAGAAAAATATCGCCATTGCTTTTAATGCTCCCGGTAGGGTGGCCTATAGCAGTTGAACTGTCCGTCAGTCAGTCAGTGTGTCAGTCCGTCCGTCCGTCCGAAAACTTTAATGGCCATAACATTTTCAATATTGAACATAGCAACTTGATAATTTGCATACATGTGCATCTCATGGAGCTGCACATTTTCAGTTGTGAAAGGTCATTCTTCGAGGTCAAATGTCAAATATAAAGCGTCTGTCCGTCTGTCCGAAAACATTAACATTGGCCATAACTTTTTAAATACTGAAGATAGCAACTTGATATTTGGCATGCATGTGTTTCTCATAGAGCTGAACATTTTGAGTGGTGAAAGGTGATGGTCAAGGTCATCCTTCAAGGTCCAATGTCAAATATATGTCGTCTTTCCGTCCGTCCGAAAACTTTAACATTGGCCATAACTTTTTGCAATATTGAAGATAGCAACTTGATATTTTGCATGAATGTGTATCTCATGGAGCTGCACATTTTGAGTAGTGAAAGGTGAAGCCTGAAGATCAAGGTCATCGTTCAAGGTCAAATGTCAAATATATGGCGTCTTTCCGTCTGTCCGAAAACTTTAACATTGGCCCTCATTTTTTCAATATTGAAGATACAGCTTGATATTTGGCATGCATGTGTATCTCATGGAGCTGCACATTTTGAAAGGTGAACGGTCAAGGTCAAGCTTCAAGGTCAAAGGTCAAATATATGGCATCTGTCCGTCCGTCCGTCCGAAAACATTAACTTTCGCCATAACTTTTTTATGCCTATGAAGGGTGGCATATAGTTTTTGAACTGTCCGTCTGTCTCTTCATCAGTCTGTCTGTCCGTCCGTCAGTCCGTCCGTCCGAAAACTTTAACATTGCCCATAACTTCTGCAATATTGAAGATAGAAACTTGATATTTGGCATGCATGTGTATCTCATGGAGCTGCACATTTTAAGTGGTGAACTGTCAAGGTCAAAATCATCCTTCAAGGTCAAAGGTTAGAGGTTTAATTTTGCAATATTGAAGATAGTAATTTGATATTTGGCATGCATGTGTATCTCATAAAGCTGCACGTTTTGAGTGGTGAAAGGTCAAGGTCATCCTTCAAGGTCAAGGTCAAAGGTCAAATTTTGCAATATTGAAGATAGCAACTTGATATTTGGCATTCATGCATATCTCATGGAGCTGCACATATTGTGTGGTGAAAGGTCACGATCCTTCAAGGTCATGGTCAAATTTTGCAATATTGAAGATAGCAACTCCATATTTGGCATGCATGCGTATCTCATGGAGCTGCACATTTTGAGTGTTAAAAGGTCAAGGTCATCCTTCACGGTCAAAGGTCAAATTTTGCAATATTGAAGATATTAACTCGATATTTGGCATGCATGCGTATCACATGGAGCTGCACATTTTGAGTGGTGAATGGAAAAGGAAATCATTCAAGGTCAAAGGTAAAATATATGGCTTCAAAGCTGCGCAGCAGGGGGCATTGTGTTTCACAAACACAGCTCTTGTTTAATATATTTTCTGCACATTTCTTAAAAAAACTTACATCAATACACGTTTTTCTTCGTTAATTCAAACATTCCTGACAGACTTGTGTAATATTTCGCTTACATTTTGACGCGCGTAGGTAGGACCACATTACCGCTTCCGAAATGTGTATTCATACTATTGCCTTGTGTACCAAATTTTTTTTCGTACCAACATACAAAATTGTGGTGATTGTGGTGATGTAGATAAACTTAAGTTGATGCTTTTATATCCATCCTCTCAAAAGCATCGTGACACAAGTACTGTAAGTACTTTGATTTTTTAATTCATCCATTACAATGCTGTGACAATGTCTAACTGTAACGTCATAAATCACAGTATGATAAATAAAATGCAAGCTTCCCATCAACAATCAAACATTTATTTGCAAACCATTTCGAAATGAGTGAATGCACAACTTGAGAATAACTGTATTAATAATGACAAGAAACATACACTATCCCGCTGAAAAAACAACAAAAGCACGTATATAATAATAGACATTGTTTTGTTTTGCGCCAATTTAACTATACATATTAAAAATACACATACATTCACGTTTCGGGCAACACGACAATAGCTGCAAATTCCCTCACCGATAATCAGTCCCTCCCGATGTGAAATTATTGTTTTATTATAGTGGTAAGCTATTTATTTAAGCACGGTTTCACCGAAAAATCATGTTTATTTTATGCTTTCCGGTGGTTTTTCGAGAAATATCAGTGAATTAAAACTGATAATTTTACTGTTTCAAACAATGAAAATTATCAGTGAAAATTATCGATAATTTTCACTGTTTACTGTGAAATGACGTCATTTTTTTCACGAAATGGCGTCATTATTTCAGCGATATTCTTTAGTTAAATGCTTTAACAATGTGTATAAACTGTGAAAAGGCATAAAATAAAAAGAAAATTTGTTGGATTCGGTGGAATATCGTTTTTAATTCACTCGTGATCATAGAAAATATATATTTTCACTCGTTGCTGCGCCACTCGTGAAGATATTATTTTCTATGATCACTCGTGAATTAAAATCGATAATCCACCGAATTAAACAAATATCCTCTATTTAATTAAGAGTCAATTGAGGTAGACCTTGAGAATGAACTTGAAGTGTGCATTTAACCCGGGAACTGTGCTTTTACTAGACGGCCATCATATTAATCACGCGAACGCCGCGTGAACAGTTATTTTCTTGATGAATACATAATTTCCTTCAATACGTGAATAATTGTTTAATTATGCATTTAAAGGAAGTGAACATTAAGTAACCTATGTATTTTGCGACAATGGGACAACCGAATCACTTTCCCAATTATCGGCAGACGCTTTATTCAATGAAATTTACATCGAAATTTATATCATTAGAAAAAAAGATACTCGACTTATGAGACTCTGCCCGCTTATTGAAATAAAATTACACAGTACACCTACTATAACAATCATAGTTAAGCACAACACTTTTAGAGAAAGATCTTCTGCACAATTTCATTTTTGAATATTAAAGGGGCGGTCAACCAGATTGGTATATATCACGAAAAAAGAAAAGTTTTAATTTACCGTATTTTTTTTACCATTATTAGTTCATACTGATTAAAATATCACGACTGGTATATTACTTTACTTGAAAAATGTTGTTCAGTTTTCATCGGTTTCAATTAATTCCTATGAAAGCTAATATTGGGTTTCTAGCGTATGAATCATGTAGTCATTTTTTTCGTCTTTTAAGTCGTCTAGGCGTGTTATAACAATTTAGGTCTTGTAAACCGTTTCCAATTGATCATTAATTTATACGACAGATCTATACAATTTTGGAGTGAATTAAGTAGTGCATCATCGTCCTTTACCGCGATATTAGGATATAACAAATTGTGACAAGTCCAAAACATATTATCATGCAAGAAAGTATGTCAGAAACCGTTATCTATTTAATATTAATCAGTATGCATAATTAGCTATGATGTCCACATTTTGTGTATCCATATTTACATGTACGATTTTGTCAATAAGACTGTTTAAATACAATTAACAGCGGCCGCTTAATGTCCGCCAGTTATACACAGACGAGACCTGCGTATGTTTTACACAAGGACCGACATCATTAAACAATACCTGCCTTTGATAACAGCAAGAGGTTTTGTATTCAATTCAATCAATACATTTGTAAAAATAAATATACGAACATTTACTCTTTTTTTTTCAAAACACTAAATAGCTTGAAAAAAAATCTTACAACAAACAAAGCTTTGGCAGTATTTCAACTAACTAAGTCGACCTAAACCGCCTTTAATTAATTATTGTACATAACCGCCATACTGCGATTAACCTGCTTAGTATTAAAGGGGCACTTTCACATCCGTGTTCATACAGTCAGTCATGTATTTTATACTTTATATAAGCAATCCTTGAGGTTTCCCCAAATATAACGACAACATCAGAACTCTCCAAATTACTCAATCGTTTCGCGTTGCAACGCTTTATAATATTCAGGTTTTTAAATCGTCAAAATATGCCTATAATAGATGGTATAGAGCATGGTAAATGTTCAATATTACTGTTTCCTCACAAATATCATAACTACAACGAAAATTTGCGAATCTGAAACATTTGTTTTTGTTTAAATTTACCAAAACGTGAACACAACTATGATATTTGATATTTGAAATGATATTGTTGTTCTCATTAAAGGTGGCTAAAAATGGCCATATGTTCCACGCCCTATCACATAGGTTTGCGATCAAAGTCCACATTGGCTTTCCTTGCTATGATATTAATCATATGTTTGATATGCTGTGAAAAAAATGCGCATACACATAAAATGATTCATGCGCATTTCAAGCTTCGCGATTATGCCTTAAAGGACAACATACATGGTTAAAACACTTAAACATTCGAATTTTACGGGAGATTATAAGGTGTAATTAATTTCCCCGCCATCATAAAAACCATCATATTCAGCGATTGTTTAGACAATAATTATGCCAATGTTTTGGTCTTAGTGTGATCGAGTAAACATTTATGGTCAAACCAAAAGTGACGCATGTCGCTGACCACTTTACATTCAAAGCAAAATACTTGTTATCAGCTATTGTAATTGTAAAGTTCGACAAATAACGACCGGTTTTTATAGTTCTAAAACAAGACAGCGTATCTTAATTGATCTCATTAGTGAATTCTGATAATATCAAGATAATAATATACTTCACTTATCGAAAAGATATAGTTATAATCAGAATGTGCAATTGTCAGTCAAATTAACTTTCCTTCTTTAACGCTTCAACAACCCAGTAAAAATGATTCTTTTATTTGAAATGAAAAGAATAGATTTCGTTGTTGTCGCCATTCACTATAAAGTGAGAATTACCTCATTTCTACTCTATTTGATGTAAATAATTTGTGTTTATTTGTATAATTAAATGTATATATATATAAAAAATAAAACGCTTTTATTAAATTTGCCGTAGCTTTCGACCTCTCGGTCTTCTTCAGCGGCATTTATTTGTGAAGCATATCATGTTTAGCGGAAGTGACGTTATATTATTGAACGTTACATTGCGCGCCATTTTTATTAGTCTTTTGTGAATAGTCCATATGGTTTGAATGCCCTCAATTTACGCTGCCAAAGTTGTTCGATGGTCTTCCGGTACTCGTCCGATCCATTTAATTTTTCGAGTCCCATGACCCGGAAGTCCGCGACGCTGTGGCCGTTCGTGTAAAAGTGCTCGGCAACCGGGTCATTGTGTCGAGTCCGTATCCGGGACAGGTTAAGGAGATGTCGCTGGTACAGGGTATTTCCCGTTTCCCCTACGTATACGAAGGTCTTACATCGTTCGCAGTGTACAGCGTAGACCACATTGGTGGATTTGCAGGTGACCTCGTTCCGCACATTGTAGCTTTTGCCGGTGGTATCGCTGAACTTTTGTGAGGAAACAGTATTACTGAACATTTGCCATGGTCTAACATAGCCATTATATGCATCTTTTGAATATTTAAAAACCTAAAAATTAAAAAGCACTGCAACGCGAAACGATTGAATAATTTGGAGAGTTCTGTTGTTGTCGTTTAAATTTGTGAAACTACGAAGATTTCTTATATAACGTATAAAATACACATCTTATGTATGTTTGACAGGATAGCTCAATTGGCTAATGCGTTTTTACTTCAGGATTCCGGCGGTCACTGGCTCGAGCCCTGCTGCGGGCTACTTTTTTTCCTTTTTTAAATTTTATTTTTGATTTTTACTGGAGCTTTTAAAATTTAATGTTTACATTTATCAATATAAAGCATTTAATGACAAACTTCAAAACATGCCAAAATCTGTGAAAAGGCCCCTTTAAATAAGTTTGCTGTCCGGTAAGCACAGTGGTTTGTGAGTTCGGTTGATGGTCACCATACCGGACAGGTGGGTTTCCTCAGGGAAATCCGGTTTCCCTCCACAGCATCAGACCACACCAAATCTTTTCACAGATTTTGGCAAGTATTTAAGTTTGTTATTAAGTGCTTTATATTGATAAATGTTAACATTGGATCTAAAAAGCTTCAGTAAAAAAATAACACATATTTGGGCTCGTACCACTGATCCCTGGAGTAAAAGTCTATCGCGTAGACCACTCGATCATCCGTGCTCACACCATGAGAGATGTATTTTATACTTTATATAGGCATTGTTCGTAGTATCACTAATATAACGACAACAAAAGAACTCTCAAAATTAGTCAATCATTTCGCGGTGCAACGCTTTAAAATTTTTAGGTTGTTAAATCGTAAAAGGTGCATTTAATGGATATTTTAGTGCATGGTAAATATTCAGCATTACTGTTTTTTTCACAAATATCATAACTACAACGAACATTTGCGAATCTGAAACGTTTTTTTAAACTTTTGTCAATTTACCGAAAAGTGAAAAGGCCCCTTTAAATACACACCCCGAAAGTCAGACATATTGGACACACAATTTTATAAATTGTGTCGCGGGGCCGTAAGGCTTTGCATGTATCTTGTTGATATGAATATTCCGTTGACTTTGGAAAGCGTGTGTGTAAAAGATTGAACAGCAAGCATAAATTTAATGAAAACTTTGTCGAATCATGTACGTTATTATTCCATCGAACTTCGCTACACGTCTTGTTTATGGCGCCGTCGACAATGGATGGACCTCTTTAAAAAAGCGCAACCTTATACCCATTTATGCCAATTGTCTAGAAAAAATGATGCGGCGACTCATCAGGGTCTGCGCTGTTTGCTTAAAGGAATTTCTGTAGCAAATATTCTAAATATAGAAATAAATATACTAGACATCCCTAATTTTTATAAATTGATCCTATTTAGAAGGATGGGAGAGTCCACTAGGGATAAATGGGTTAAAAACGAATATGGGCCACCAAAAAAGAATAACTACGATAAAAATAATGTGCGTTTATTAATAAATGATTGCATTATTGATTTCGGAAAGCGAATTTCCAAATTAATCAAGGTAGAAATAGTAAATGAAACGACGTTACGACAACGATTTTTTGAAAAGTTGTTTTGAAGAATTGTAAATTATTATATACGGATAAATTGTCTCAGTATGAAGTAAGTTAAAATATTGCTTTGATTGATAAATGTTTATTAAATTTGCGTTACATTGTAAATTTACAATTTAATGAGAATATTTGAGCATTAAAAAAAGTTATGCGTATTATAAAAATGAAAAATAAGCAATCTAAACATAAATAAGAATATTAAAAGAATTTTAGGTAGTTGTTGACATTGTTAACATTATCAGAATAAGAACACTAGGAACGTACACATAAAATAGATAATTTTTCTCTTTTTTTTACATAATGTATGTATTATTAGAATAAAGAAATAAAGAGGGTACAAATGAATAAAAATATGAAAACGCTTTACATATAGAGAATACTAGGTTAGCGTTGAATACAGAGAAGTTTATGTTGCGAGGCTTAGAACGCCGAGAGCGAGAGCCTTGGCGAGCGCTTTCGGTGTTCGAGCCGAGCAACATAAACTTCTCTGTATTCAACGATAATCCTAGTATTCTATTTATCCCATTTGATTTTTATCAACGTGACATTTAACATAAATAGATCTAATAACCTTAACAATAATTTTCATTCAGTCTTAAAAGCGCTTAAAATCTAACAAATGTAACCATGCGTAGTGATATACATATATTTGTTCTGTTACGCAAAATAGTCTTTAAAAAATGCACACACAAACTGTAAAACAAGTAAAAATATCACCATATGCCTCTATTCAATTTTACGCAGTATGCGAATTGTAACACATTACGACCGCGAAAAGAAGATTTTACTTTACTATAATTCATTTTATTTTCGAAAGAAAATGATCAAAATCCAATATGGCGGCGATTGCTCCTGACAAAATGATGTCGATGTCAACATACATGTACACCATCGACGACCTCGTTCTGGCTACCATAACTTTAAATGTCGCTTTTTATGATTTTTGACTGGCGCGGCTTTGTACAGGTCTGTCAATACAATATAAACTGTACGCTGAAGTTTCTTTAGCTATCGACGACCTTGACAATTTTGACGAGTAAACAGACAATTGCAGCGACTGACAATTATTTGACTTAAAATACAGGGCAATACCTTTTCCGCCTTCGGACGACGAATTTAAGGACACGCAGGACGTGTTTTTTATATAATGTTATGGGTATGCCGTGTGTTATCCGATGCATCAATGGCGCCCATGTTAAAATCATTTCCCCGAGAACAGAGAACGACAAAAGTACAAACAAAAACCAAATATCCTTTAAAATCCATCTAATAATCCATTTAACTCAATAATTGACGATTTTGCATCTAGGGTCTTTAATAATTATTTTAGCATAGTTAAATAAAGACCCTTATGCCATCCTATCACTTTATTCAAATGAGTTGATGAACTCAATAAACTTTCTTCTTCGTCACGCGCTACGTCATGTACTCTTCATTACTGCTGTTCAAATGAACCGGAGCAGTTTATCAAATAATATCCGTTGGTAAACTCGGTTGCATTTGCAGATTTCTGCATACAAACATAATTATGTTTAAACTTGCACAATGTTTTATTTATCTATGGCAAATGCCCTTATTGTAAAAGAAAATAATTTAATATATAAATACACAAAGAATGGAAAACATTCCAGTACACAACAGATAAAATGAGTGGATAATACCCGTGTACAAAATGGGACGTTCCCAATTCCAGTGTGGTGCTATTTTTACCATCTTATACTTTACACAGCTCTATGCCTAACGTGAATTAAATAGGAAAGCAAACATTGCAAATTATTTATGAATTGTGCTATATGTGTATGGCTTGGTGTACATTCTTAATTTTTAAGTTAAATGTCAAAAGTATATGCATGGATTATAAACAATGCACATTGCACGAAATAAGGAAAATGTGATCAATTGACAATTCAGATATGTCGATATACAGTACATGAAGAAAACATGTGAAATAAGTCGCATTTATAATAAATCGTCAAAAAAAATTGGGGAAATGACGCAATAAGTATGTCATTTTATGACGCCATCAATCAGCTGATTCACTATACGGATGGCGAAAAATTATGTCATATGACTAGATTTAAAGGATGAAGGTCGTATAATTTTGAAGCTTAAGTTTTCTCGACTTTGTTTCTTATGAAAAATCATTCAGTGGTAAAGTAAAAAGTAGTCCGTGCACGCGACAGGTATATCCCACAAGGTTGAATACAGGCTAGTATATTCCATAAGGTGTTATACCGTCAATGTCGCGTTGAAAATGGGATAAAATTGTATGTTCTATACGAGCAAATAAATTAGGAATGTACACATAAATAAGAGAAAAGTATTCTTCATATATTAGATGCGTGAGACAGGCATTACAGAAAGTTTACACATAAAAATATATAAAGTAAATTGATACATTGAATATGGTTAAGGTATTATTATTATTATTCAGCATTTGTATGGTTTGTGGATACACCTAAGGTATTGTTAAATGTGTGTATATATTTGAGGTATTGTGTAACTGTAAGTCAGAATTTTATATTGCGTAGGGCATTTAAAATCTACTAATAATATTATATATTATATATGCATAACATTTCTGTTTTAGCTGTAAAGTCTACATGGAACATCGAGGTTTTATAGAGAAATCGTCCTGTGCCACGTAGGCATTTAATGGTATGGACAAAAGAATGTTTTATCCCATTTTCAACGCGACATTGACGGTATTACACCTTATGGATTATACTAGCCTGTATTCAACACTGTGGAATATACCTGTCACGTGCACGGACTACTTTTTACTTTATCACTGAATGATTTTTCATAATTAATAAAGTCGAGAAAACTTTAGCTTCAAAATTATACGACGTTCAACCTTTAAATCTAGTCATATGACATAATTTTTCGCCATCCGTATAATGAATCAGCTGATTGATGGCGTCATAAAATGACACTTTTTGCGCCATCCCCCCCCCCCCCCCCCCAAAAAAAAAAAATTGACGATTTATTATACACGCGACTTATTTCACATGTACATGTACTGTATACCGACATACGGTATTTGAATTGTCAATTTATCACATTTTCCTTATTTCGTGTAATGTGCATTGTTTATAATCCATGCATATACTTTTGACATTTAAGAATGTACAACAAGCCATACAAATATCGCACAATTCATTAATAATCTGCAATATTTGCTATCCGATTTAATTCACGTTAATCATAGAGCTGTGCAAAGTATAAGATGGTAAAAATAGCACCACACTGGAATTCGGAACGTCCCATTTTGTACACGGGTATTATCCACTGATTTATCTGTTGTGTAATGGAATGTTTTCCATTCTTTATGTATTTATATGTTAAATTATTTTCTTGTACACAATAAGGGCATTTATCATAGACAAATAACATTGTGCAAGTTTAAACATCATTAGGTTGTGTATGAGTTATTGTCCCAACAAATCACGACGATGCAAATATAACACCCTGGGGGCACCTTCATTGCTGCAATATTTAATAATGGAGAATCTGCATTGCCGCAATATAACACCATCGTGGACTCCCATTCGAAGTTTGTTTGGAGCTTAAAGGTATCACTATTTTCAAGGATGAACGTGAAGAGAAGAAAAACTTTATTTATATCGCATATACCATCTATAGAGTCGTGTTCTGAGAAAACTGGGTATAATGCATGTGCGTAAAGTGTCGTCCCGGATTAACATGTGCAGTTTGCACAGGCTAATCAGGGACGACTCTTACCGCCTAAATTGGATTTTTGCTAAGAAGAGACTTCATTTAAACGAAAAATGTCATACAAGCGGAGAGTGTCGTCCCTGAATAGCCTGTGCGGACTCCACAGACTTATCTGGGACGACACTTTACGCATATGCATTAAGCCCAGTTTTCTCAGAAAGCGGCTCTATTTATTCGCAGTACATTCTCATCACCGCCAGCACGGTCACTAGAGGCAGTAACAGGATGGGTGTCTCCTTGGTGATGGTCCTGGCGCCGTTACACTTCGAACCGCTACAGACGCATAACTGCCCCTTAAAATAAAGCAATTCAGTGTCCTAATAAGCAGGCTTGTCAGCGGTCATACACTCGTCGCCATCGGCAGCGATGTTATTTCGAGCGATATAAAAGCAACCTCGCTCTATCGCTGAAAGTAATACAGAATTACGGTCACACATTTTGTGTTAAGTTACAGATATTTTAACGTATAATTTTACTAATATAATGATAAAGTGTTTGATTTTTCTGTTATAACTGAGAAACCGTTGTAAATAAGTATGAAACGCACATTTAATCTCTAGACACAGAAATAAAAATCCACTATTTGATTATCGATGATTGATGATGACTCGTAAAAGAGTTAAGAAACTGAATACACGTTTAGAACAGAAAAGTGAATAGCAGAAAATTATGTCCAATCATGTTAGAATAGACGTCATTTTGGATTCATTGTTGTGCACCTAGAATTGAGCCGCGGTCTGTGGAAACAATCAAAATTAGCTTTTACAGGTATAACAATTAGCCTGTAAAGTTATTACAATTGCCGCCTTAACTTGATCTTCGTTCAAAAGATACCTCCTCTAAACGAAAAAAAAAATCCATAACAGCGGAAAGTGTCGTCCCTGATTGACCTGTGCTGATGCGCAGGCGAATCAAGGATGACACTTTACGCTATAAATAAAGCCTTGTTTTACCGGAGAGCGTCGCAATTATCATATGATACACAGTTATGTTCATAGAGACGATAGATACATAGTTTGTATTTTCGCCTTACAAAAATGACACAAAAAAATATCTCGATCCTTAGCACAAATAATTCTTAACACATTCAAACATTTACAGATAATTTTTATTTCGTTTTTCCGAATTTGAAAGGGGCATGAAAAAAAGCCATCAATTGTCCAGCTTATTTAACATGTTAAAAAAGTTCCATGAAATTGAAATGTTTTTTATTTAAATTATACTGTTTAAATACACACATGCGTTTCAAAATCTGTTAAGATTAGTAAAACAATTATTTATTATGATGATCAAACAGCCGTATTCACTCAAGTCAATATAATGTATCAATCATTTTATGGATCTAAACAAATTAGCATTGTATACATTTTGGGTTTTGTATCAATCTAAACACATGCACGTTGCCTATTTTTTGGTTTTGTATCAATCTAAAACATTAACATTGTATACTTTTTGGGTTTGTATCAATCTAAACACAGTTACATTGCATATATTTTGGGTTTGTATTAATCTAAACACAATAACATTCTATACTAAACACAGTTACATTGCATACGTTTTTCGTTGTTGATGGCGCTGGTTACGGACCATTTCATGCAGCTCGCTCCATAGGTCGTAACCTTGAAGCTCTCTGGCGCACTCTCGTTGCAGGGTTTGCACTCGTAGCACTTGCGTTCCAGGGCCCGAACCGATTTGCTTTGAGTATCATTAGAAGCTTAACGATATTAACTGTCCGTATAGTCAGCTGTTGGTAGAATATCAACATTGTATGAGCTATTATAAAATCAAGAAAAAATAAATATAGCAAATACAAAAGTTAGAAATAGCACTAAGTAACGGATACGATCTAGTGTGTAATGGAGCTGTCAGAACATATTTATAAGCTTACAATGAATGTATCTATATTAAAGTAATATGTTTGTAACAGAAACGTCGTCGGACTTTTCAAAGTGGTCGGGCTCTTAGTACGGGAGGCCTGCGAGCGCCGAAGGCGCGAAGCTACAAGTGGTGTCCGGGGGCATGCCCCCCTTTCTCTTCGGAATTGTTTTTGAAACATAAAGGCTAAATCGTTACATCTGGGAAGTTTTGAGGCCAAAGTGCACGATATTACTAAGTTATAAAGCGCCTAAGTTCCAGTGCTGTAACACCTTTAACATTTTCCAAATACACAGCTGCACCATTCTCCTCGAGCACGAACTCCTCTGCAATTTTAGTTAAGTCAAGAGCGTCCGTTCTTTGCTTATGAACGTGCAAAGGCATAAGTCATTTCTTCCTCTAAAGTTGAAGAAGGGGGGTGTATATACTAAAGATTGACCGTACACCCCTGTCGCCGGGCTCCCTACTCTGCATTTGCAACGAATTTCACTAGATGATATAGATCTTAACTCATTTAACCTCTTAAATAAAAAACTGTCTGATATTCCATGAAAATGTATTGGCTCAGATAAATCCTTTGGCTTTCTTTAAGTATTTTCGTGTATGTTTATTCTTGGATTTGCAAAAGAAAATAATGAATAGCCCAGTTAGCAGACCAAACTCCTCACAGCAGTTACTTCCCTTGGGCATTCGCCCGGTCATTAACCACTGCCACCACAAATATCACGTGATCTACATACAATAACAACAGGACAATAATAACAAAAATGGCGGAGACGCAGACGAACATTGTGAAAAATCCGTGTTTATTTTGTAGCAAAACCCAGCATTTTAATTTATATAGTGGAATTCATTCATCTTCATTAATTAGTAAAATTACATGTTTGGGAAAAGTCGATTTTCAACGTTATATGGATAAAAGGTCTGGTCTCTGCAAGTCTTGCCATCTGAAAATAAACTCTTCTTTTGAATTTGTACAATTAATAAAAGAAAAACTTAGCATTAATGAAGGCGTTCAAAACGCAGAAAAGCGTGGGGCTAGCAGTCCAATTACTCCCCAGTTACAAAAAACTGTAAAGGCTCCGAAAACAAATTTGGGACCTGAAAATGAGTCTGAATCAGAATCTGTACTTGATGATGAAGAAAAAAAAATGACGATCATCATTATTCATCATCATCATCATCATCATCATCATCATCATCATCATCATCATCATCATCATCATCATCATCATCATCATCATCATCATCAATCATCAATCATCATCATCATCATATTTATCATCATCATCAGCATAATCATAATTATCATCATCATCATCATCATCATCACCACCATCATCATCATCATCATCTAGACCCTTGAATGTTCGTTTAAATAAACCATATGAACTGTTTCAATAATGTCACCCAGCAGAAGATGAGACCGTGGTTGCTGATATTCAGTCAAATTCTGTTAGCGTCCTAATGGTGTTATAAAAAAGACCCGATAATGCAACTCATGATAGGCCTTACTTACCCTTATCAATGTTCTTATTCTATGGAAATAATTCAATATGAATATGAAACACCAGACATTTTCGATCACACTAGTGCCAGTATGATAAGAATTGTTATTATTACGACTGTATTATGTATATTCAATCAACCATACTACAGGGATAAGAACACATAAAGAAACTACCAGTATAACTAAAACAATGGGTTGCATTATAAGTTTAAATTATTGCATCTAAAATTTATGTTGAAATGCATGATTCTTTTGTAAGTTTACTGTTTAGTATTATTTTGCATGAGTACTCATCTGTTATTGTCCATGGTTTGTTCATTGTTTTCAGACAGTTCCAGAAAACAATGCCAACAAGCAGAGTTCTCGTTCCTTCTTCACCATACACCTCTGAAATGGGCTCATTGACAATAATCTTGTCAAAACTAAAAAAAATATTTTATCGTCCTAAATGAGTTTAATATGAATTAAACCCGGTATAAATATACAAATAATTTACCTAAAAAGTTCCAAACTTTGAAAGATTATGATTGTATTTACATATTTTATACAATAATTCTATTTTGCTCGTAAATATTTAAAAAGGGTAATATATGACAGACAAAAATTGCTGAATTCTTCATTTCTGCCCATGTGTTTCAAGAGAGAATACTTTTTATACAAATGGAGAGAGATCTGGGTTCAAATCCCAGTAGGGGCTTAAGATGATGCATGAAATATTTTATTCTCTAATAACAATAAATTGATGATATAGAAATTAATTAGGTAAGAGTTTTAACATGTACAGAATAATAGTATTCATATAATGAGTGGATTTTAGAATTAATCATGTCTTGAGTTGTCTGTCATTATGAACATTTTGTCTTTTATCAAATTTTTATAAGTGACATAATACATAAAATTAGATTCGATAAAAGAATATTCTGTTTATAATTAGTTGCTACGAAAAGCTGTTCAGGATCTGATTGTGAAGGAGATCGAAGATGAGGTTTACCTACTGTCATCCAAAAATGTTGCCTTGTCAAGCTTTTATGTTCGACATCGCAGCATTGAAAGCCTGTTCGAGAATTGGGAAAATCTGATCAAGGAAATCATTAGTGAAATGTCAGAAAGGTAAACAATTTTCAATATATGTTAAGCATGAATTATATTAGATAAAATCTATTCATCCTGTTATTTTGGATGATTTATTGCACAAAAAGCATAAAAAATCTTTTACATCTGAAAGCTATAACATATGATTAAAACTTCCCAATCCTAATACTTAGTTAAATTTTGCCTTAAAACTTTATCATTTGCTATGACATGTTATTTTAAGATTATTTTTTTGAAAATAGTGATTGGAAAATCATGCTCTTAAAATGTAAAAATGAAGAGCTCATGTTTATTCAATCAAAGTACATGTAATAGGATTAAGACATTTCATGTTTTACTGTCAAGCTGAACACAACACTATATGGTCAGGGTAAACTACATTGATTGCCATGTGAGCTTACCTTATAGTAGGAATAGCTCTATGAGCTATTGGTATTTGGGATATGCACAGTTTTATGCATGACATTTTAATCAGAATGGCAACAGAAAGTCCTCTGCTACTTCATACAATTGTTATTTTTACACATTTGCAAACTTCTGTACCTATTTAATTTTTAGCTCACCTGAGCACATAGCGTTCATGGGGATAAATATGGATACAGTGTTGTCTGTCTGTGCGTGTGTTATGTGCGCTAGTTAACTTTTTTGGCATGAACTATTGTCTAGTGGGCCTCTACAAAGATTGTTCAAATTACGAGCCTGTGGCCAAATGCGCCGAGGGGCCCAATGTTATTTTCCCTGTATGTATGTAGTTTAAACTCAAAAAAGTCTTCACTTAAACCACAGGCTTACCCTCAGGTATTTGGTTTAAACATTGTTTATTTGGCCTGTACAAAGCACTAACATTTCAGATGCTAAGGCCTAACAGGCCTTTTCTGCGCTATGAAACGGGTCCAAAATTCGGCCCCATTCCGAATGCAAATCTGGTTGTTTTTTCCCAATTGAAAAAAACATTCCAAATTCTAAAAATATGTTTTGTAAACCTTTTAATATATAAGATAACCTGATGTAGTGTAAAAAAATAGAAAATATGGAATAATAAAAATATATGTTGCCTTGAATTTGTTTTAAAAACAGTATAATATGTTAAATTGATTATATAAGGCTTATGTTATTTCCAAAAAATTTCACGAGATTTGTTTCACCTCAAAAACGCCAGGCCCTTTCTCAAAAAACAGATAAAAAATGCACTTAACACACATGTTCATAATATTTTGTAAAATTGTTATAATATGTTATCAAAATAGTCGTTATTTACCAGTAAACGGCTTCTTAAAACAAAAGAAACACTATTTACATGCGATTAGCCAGTTTTGCAAGTATTTTTATCCCAAAATGTTTTTTACCACGCAAAATTCCAGTGTGGCGTTTTCCAAAATTGGAGCAGAAAAGGCCTGCTTAAAAAACGTGTCCTTTTCTGTTTACATTCTCAAAAAATGAGTCCATAGGTAGGATTTTTTTGTATGTTCTGATATAATCTGTTGGTAAATAAATAAATATGATTCTAGACTAAAATGATTACTGAAATTGCTTAGTATTTGTAAGCATAAAATCAACAACATTAATTTCCCAAATTTACTCAAAAGAACGCGATATTTCCCAACTTAAAGGTACCCGGCCCTATTCTCAAATCGGTGAAAAAAACACTGCGTCATGAGAAAACGAAATTCCTTTTTTTAATATTGTTTATTTTTTATGTTTTACATATCCACCTACATTTTTATATAAACAAACTTTTTATAAAGAGCGTTTCTAAAAATATATTTTCAACCAGTAAAATATTTTGGAATCACGTTGATCCAAAATATGGACCAACTGAACAACCTGTAGAGGCAGATGTCTCTTCTAGTATAAGGGAGACCACTGCGTAGGAGATTGATAGCAGACCGATGTTGGCCCAACGTCGGCATCACGTTGGCATGATTTTGGCGTTGGCATGATTTGGGCGTTGGCATGCTTACGTTGGCCAAATATCGGTTGGCAAAATTAAGTTGGAAACTTCTGTGGTAATACCTGCCAATGTTGGGATTCATTATTTGCACTATAATATAAGATAAATGCTTAGTAGAAATGAGGATATTGGATTTATAAAAAGAAAGGTATGTAAAGAATGGATTTCCGTAGTTGTATATGTTGTGCAGAGGGACACAATGATATAGCCTTTTTTTTCTTTTTTATTAATTCGAAGAGACAGGGTCAAAGAAGTTTGATACAAGATGATCTGTCTCATACCTTCAATTGAACGTCAGGAAGAAATCTACATCTGCACAAGCATTGCTGTCCTTGTTGCGGTACAATATTGCATTTCTTAGGTTCAGCTATAAGTAGGGGTTTCTTGGACTTTTCATTTCCTTCAATATGTGAACGAAGGGCATATAGCATTTTTCGTGTATTTTTATTATTGCAACATAGCGATGGTTTAAGAAATAATCGACGGGTCACCGTTGGTTATTGCGGTAATAACCAACGGTATGGAGTTTCGATGCGTAGGAATTAAACCACGAGGGCGTAGCCCGAGTGGTTTGATATCAAGCATCGGAACGACATACCGTTGGTTATTACCGCAATAACTAACGGTTACCCGTGGATTATTTCGATTCTAACACGATTTCATTAATAAGTTATCCGCGATTTAAAGGTTATAAATGAGAATTATATTAACCGAACGTCCTCCACTTTTCCGCGAAAACGTGACGTCACCACAACAATTACAATCAAATGACGTCGTCTTCATTCATAAAATGTGCGCGGACAATCAAAGTGACGTCACTTTAAACAACCGTTGGTATATCGGGGTAATAACCAACAGTAGTTTTCCTTCTTTGTATATAGAAAACAAGTCACGTGCCGTGGTAGAATATCATTTTACTCACGTTGATGTCTTTCCTCGTTTCTCGAAACATCCGGGAAAGGTTTTTGGTTATTAAAATCTGAAAACTGGCTATAGTCTGACCGGCCGACGTCCCGTGACGACTCTGTGACAACGAATGGTGAAATAACTAATTAAATATGAGTCCTTGAGAATGATTAAGTGAAAACTGTTAGGCATGTATAAGAATGGTCAAAAAACGGGATATGCGTATATTAGAATGATAAAGTAACGAATCTTATATGCGTGCTTTAGAGTAATACAGTAACACATGTTATATGTAAGTACTAGAGTGATTAATTAACAAGTGAAATACGACTTTACTAAAGCTGTTAAGTAACACATATTTTGTTCAAGATTATAAATTGTATATGAATGTACAAGAAACGGTGTAGAAACGAACTTAATCTGTGCCTGATAGCACTATCAAATGAATATTGTCATTTGCGTGTAACAGAAATCCCCAGTTAAGTATCTAATCCGAATTTGCTTTAACTTTTAAATAAAGAACCTTAGACTGAATGTACTTGATCAGTCAGGAAACGAATGTAGTCTGAGTGTGTAAGACTTGAGGACTATCGAATATTTGAGTATTACTCGGTTAAATAACGCCTATTCCTTATAGTGTAATATAATGTCAATTGACATTTTTCAACTTATTCTGCAAGAATGGTAAAGAAGGAAACAAATCTGAAGGTCTGCTTCTTTTAATTCTACAACTACTTCTTGCTATTCGCAATAAAATGTCTATGTAGAATACCTAATAAAACATATGTAATGATTTACTCACGGTTCACACGAATTACACAAAACACGAGAAAAGAAACACAAAACTTCGAACATCCATGATCGTCTTTCATTTGAAGAATCGTGAGGGCTTTTGGGGGAGCTTGTAACTTTTCTTCCTCGTGTCTGCAGTGTTTAGGTTATAATAAAATAGTGTTTGTTTCAGGTTCAGTTACAGATTCGAAAGGGGTAATTTGTTTTTATGAAGCAAATGGCAAACTCCGAGATTCTTAAACTGTACAAATAAAATTATTATTAATACCAAAAGTAAACATGTACGAAACTTATGTGTATATTTTTTAACAAACCATCATACACATATGAACGAGGCAATTTAAATTAAAGAACACAGTTTTTCTTGAATGAACATTATGACATTAATTCAGAGACTTACGCCGATATAAACTCGATTAATCATATTTGCTAGTGAAACAAAACGTGTACCCATGTGTTGTGTGAAACGATGTGCACATACTACTTAATTTATAAAATTCTAATTGCAATAATTTCCCGATATTACGGCATGATACTTTGTTATTTATCAATAATTTTAAACGCTTATCACTGCGCAGACAAATTTAATGAAAAATAATATCATTTATAAAAAAGAACAGCGATATATCGAAAAAATCTATTCATAATACTACATACCAGGAAACTTTGTATTTAATATACAATGTAGTTATTTTAAAAGTAGCACTAAACAGATTTCTCGTCAATGGTATCAAATTTGTGTGATTTGCTAAAATTTATTGAAACCCAGCATCCAGAGTTCATATTCGTTAGTGCATTTTAAAGGAAGAGAATACAATCAGCTATACAATAACGGCATAATTCCTTACAAGTATCCATCTATCTATACTGTCTAACTCCCCTTGCGGGTATTATTGACAAGTGGTACAAAAATTAACATTGTCCGCCACATGAACAAGCACCGTTCAGCGACAGCATCTTTTATTACTGATGGCAGTACTAATAAAAGTTTACCGCGGTAGGAAAGGCATCTTTTATTACTAGTAGCAGAAGGCTAAAAAGTCTAATAAGTTTCTACTAGAAATAGCTAATAAAACAGGATCGTTTATTTTTTCATGAAACTTGAAACATATATAGATGGCAATATGGAGATTATGCACGTCATTTAATTTTGTTCCTACGTCAAAAATTCTGGGTGCCAAGGCAACAATTTAAAAAAAAATATGACAATGGTGGAGACATACATTGCTTGGTAATAGTCTTGTGTTTTTTGGTTGTTTTTTTAAATGTCCCATGCTACAAAAAACTGTATTGTTCATGCTTATAAACTTTTGCCTCAAGTATTCTCATAAGGTTATTTGAAATGATGAAACAGTTGCATAGAGAACAATAATCACAATAGATCATCTATAATTTTGTTATGTAAAGAGGATCATTATTTGGGCTATTCTAACTTGTACTAATACTCATACCAATATTAAAACAGACGTTATTTCAAAGGATAATCCATTCTCTAATTCAAAGAGAAAACTTTTCCTTATAGAATCATCTATAATTATACCCCCATTACCATTGATAAAGGGGGCTATATAGGAGTCACTTTGTCGGTCCGTCTGTCTGTCTGTCCCGAAATTTCATCCGATCTTCACCAAACTTGGTCACAAGTTGTATCTAGATGATGTTTAGGTCAAGTTTGAATATGGGTCATGCCGGGTCAAAAACAAGGTCACTTGGTCACTAAGCGTGTTTAAAACCGAAAGTTCGTCCGGACCATAACTATGTCATTTATCTTAAGTTTTTAAAATTACTTGGTACATTTGTTCACCATCACGGGACGGTGTGTCGTGTGAAAAAGTATGTTGATATCTCCTCTCTTGGAGTTCAAAGGTCAAATACTTTGATATATTCCAGTTCAAGGTCACACTGTGATTTCAAAGGTAAAAAATGGTCATAAATGATCTTGTCCGGACCATAACTATGTCATTCATTGTGAGATTTTAAAATGACTCTGAATGTTTAATTTTGTTCACAGTCATTGGACGGCGTGTCATGCGAAATAATTCAAGAGTTCAAAGGTCAAACTGGCCTTTGAATAATAATGGCACAATAATTCTTAAAAATCGCCATAAATTAGATTCTCTTGTTTTGTGAAGACAGCATGCAAAAAAGTCTGTGTCAATGCGGCATGTGGGGGTATAAATCACGTCTGTGACAAAGCTCTATAGTTTCTTTTCGTATAGTTGGTCGTCAATACGGAAATACTTAACTTAAACTGGCAATCATGCTCAGATTACTATTATCACAAATATCTTTACCAATTTTAAAAGCAATTGTTACATATGTCTCGAAAGCTAAGCCCTTTTTATATCCCCAGTCTATACTTGGGAACATATTGTGTTTGCCCCGTCTGTGTGTTGGTTGGTTTGCGTCAAACTAACATTGACCTTAACTTTTGCAATATCGAAGATAGCTATTTGATATTTGGCATGCATGTGTATCTCATGAAGCTGCACATGTTGAGTGGTGATAGGTCAAGGTCATCCTTCAAGGTCAAAGGTCAAATATATGGGGGGTGACATAGTGTTTCCCAAATGCATCTTGTTTAGTATATACTTTCACTTATCTTAGACAATACAATTTAAGAGCAATTAAGAGGTTGATGGTTCCACCCCTTTGCTTTTCTGTTGTTGAAATGTCATTAATACATACACCAATCAATTGTTACAAAGTTTGGTGAATTTATGTATTATTTCTGTAGTAAACTATTGCAGTTCAACATTTATTTATATGAAATTGTTATTTTCACTTTCACCAGTACTTGTCAATATGTATATATTCATATCATATAGGTTGCTATGTTTTTAAGCTTTTTGACGGAATATCAGATTATTTACTGTTAGCGTTGTTGTGGTTGTTAAGTTGTGATACAGTGGTCTTTTTTTAATTTAATCAAATTGATTATTTCCCCATTTTATTAACAGCATATGTATTCTTACATTGTTAAGTGTATCTCGATCTACTGAACACCTACACACTAAATGCATCATGATTTATTCAAAATAAGTCTTAATATATCTTCTGCACATGGTACATTATATTTTTTGTAAGGTGTGTTTCTCAATCATTGTCAATTTGAAATTAACTCAGATCGAGAGTTTTAATAAGCATATCACACCAATTTACCCTCTTAACTTTAGATATAGCATTTTCCTATGTTCATGTTTTTATTTGCTGTTATGGTGCCACTTTGCTTCAGCTTGTTTTTCTGATACTGTAGATGTGGTTGAGTACTGAAAGGTAATAAGTAACGTATGTAAAACTTAGCTTAACACTTAAGGACAATATTTTTACATAGTCTAATTGTATGTATGTTGAGTTATGTTATTAATTGCTTGCAATATTTTATATTGTGAATCAATGTATGAAAAATAAACCTGAATAAAAAGAAAATCATTTCAATAAAAGTTGTGTTCTTTTTGCTATGGTTATGCAGGGACCTATACAAACAGTCCCTGAGTTATCCAACAGGTAAGGGATAGGGTGCAGCCAATGTATAGGACACCTTATACACGTCTAACTTAGTAACGGTACAATACATCTCAAAACGGACTTTGTGCTGAGCATGCAATGTATACATGGAATATGATGATTCCAAGATGTCCTACGACTATCTGTAAACCCCGATATCAACCTAATAGAACGACAGTTAACAATAGGCCAAATTTCCTTTGAAGTGTTCACTTTGGAAAACTCCAGCCCGACAGTCGGGCAATATTTGTCTGAAATTCTCGATGTAAAACATTAGTAAAACATTTCTATATAAAAATATAAATTGGAAAATTCATGTACCGGTACTTTAGAGCCCAACACGTTTAAAAATAAAAATTCCAAAAGTCGGGTCATATTTGAATGAACTTCACGATTCCAGCTCCATTGTTAAATAAGTCCACATCAATATGCCATACTTTCATATACATATCCGTTACAGTGTATCTGCGTGCAGATTTCTTTGCCATGCATCATTAGAATACATGTACTTAAAATTGTGTGCTACCACGCATGCTGATCAGATGATAATTGTTTTTACGTGAAAATTATAAAACGATAAAAGAGCATGGGGAACATAAATTGACACAAATAGAAAGAAGTATTATAGAACGAAAACAATTAAATATGATTTTATTGCTTTCAGATAATAGCGCTTGACTACAAAAAGAAGCTATATAACTTATTTTCACAATATTAGGTAACATTCCACGACAATTAATTTAGCATAATACTTGTAATGTTTACTATGAATACAAATAAATCTTCAGAACTACAATGATTGCTTTTTAATTTGTAATTTCTAGTAATGATGCTGCGGTAACAAAGACGCTGACAAACAGGGTGAATACACAGGCTTATCCGTGTCTTTGTTTTTAGCATGTATGATATAATATGAAGTTGCTCATATCTTAAATCATGTTACTTAAAAGAACCACCATTCGCGATGCACGAGAAATGATACCATATACAAACTTCACTAATCCACCGATATATACATTAATATGACACGGTTCGCTCGAACCGAAGGAAACAATGATAATTGTCTAAAATTTGATCAAAAGCATAGTTTGTGGGTATATAAAAGCTTGAATCCATATGTACAACTTTTTCTACACCATCTGCATTTTAAGTAGTGCACACGTATTCAAACTTTTATTATCTTACTCATTTAAGATAACCTATAACTCTTATCTAGATTATACATTATTTACAGAACCATAACTTTGTTCTCGAAGTACCCGTAGGGCTGCACAATTGAAATGGAAACAACTCAGAGACAGATCGTAATGCAAACGCATCTAGTTTAAATATCTTGAGTAAAGTACAACTTTCTTTACATCGAGAATATGCATCATGTGAACTTTAAGTCGTCAATACGTATTCAAACGTGCGTAAGACAACCTTTTAGATTTTCATTGAAAGTTTCTAAGGGCATCTGCTTTTAACAGCCTCAATTTTCCTTGAACTACGTTTGTAAAAAAAGTGGAGAATTTTTCCGCAACGGTTAAAGACACGGCCATTTTCAGAGAACCGATAGATTGGTTGTATGAAACCATCTATTTATCAATTGTCTAAACGATAATTAAATTATTTGTGTAACTCAATTTCCAAGACCTACCTTTGACGGCTGTCGTCATTGAATTTCATAATATCGATGCTGCAACTCAGTAAAACAGTGTTTCACACCTTACTTAATAACGTCGACTAATTAAATAATCAAATTAGAAACCGTATTACATGAAATGCAGCCAAAACAGATGAAGAATATCTGTACTTTTATGAGCTGAAACAAACTTATTACTGATTAACAGCACTGAATGACAATTCTATACTTTTAAGCCGTACGGCTAGACAATCCCCATAGGAAAGGCTATACGTACAGAGCTAGGCTATTGGCTAGTAGTTCGGGACCGTACGGCTAGCCACTGCCTACTTTACTTACTTTGATAATAAAGTTCTAAAGGTAAGACACGGCCTTGTAACGAGTAATACGCGACAACTCTTGATTTATTCAACTTACATAAACACACGTGAGCACACAGATAAGCATTATCTTCTATGTTTAACTCCATAGAGAAACTTTCTATTATTCAATATAATATAGGCTTAAGCACTCGTGCAGCTGTTTGAATGTTTTAGAAAATGCAGTTTGTGTTCACGCTAATTCTACAATAGCGTGATAAATCAGTGTAATATAACCTTTACAAATGAAATTTCTTACGCTTTTTTTGTGCAAACCGATGACTTATATTCGGTTTATATTATAGACCACTATCTTATTAAACATAATAAAAGTTTTAATTTGTATTAATTTGTTATAATATTTTATATTTTCGATGCTAATAATATTGATATATACATAATAATTTCGGGTAAAATTAATTCGGATATTTCTTGAAAATACAATTCCAGATAACGAAGAGTTATATAAATACCGTCTTATGGTTAACACGCAAGGTATAAGTTACAATGAACGAACTTGTCTATCAAATGGGTGAAGTAGTTGTGTCTGTTCACTGTAATTTGGAAATAATGAAGCAGCTTAATGATTTGAAATCAAAGAACCGAAAGGTCAAAAGATGTCGCCTTATTTTAGTCCATTTCAAATTTTCACGTTTGGCGTAAATCGTTTAAATTAAAAGGTCACTTATTGGACTGAAACCGGGCGGAAATTAACAAAACACTAAATTAAATCACGGATTTTTAAAACTATTTTAGGATCACATTGTCAAGACACAAAAATGCCAATAGTCTCTCTTTGTCCAGAAGCACAGCTTTATAGTTAGGCACACATATATAGAGAATACAAGGTTAGCGTTGAATACAGAGAAGTTTATGTTCGAGCCGAGCAACATAAACTTCTCTGTATTCAACGCTAATCTTAGTATTCTATTTATCCCTTTTGATTTTTTTCAATGTGACATTTAACATAAATAGATGTAGTTCTGGCTACCATAACTTTAAATGTCGCTTTTTATGATTTTTGACTGGCGCGACTTTATAGTTATGGACCAACCTCATTAGGAAAGTCAACCAGAAATTCCCGAAAAGTTGACAGTTAACAAAGACCTGTCCAAAACAGCTTTTAAATGCAGTTATTTGCCCAAATCGACCACTTGTTCAGAACGATTGACATTTTTCACATTTAACTGATATATTCTTTCACAAAATACTATCTTAAACATTTAAAATTTATCTTTTCTGCTCTTACATATCGAGAAAAACAGCGATGTGACAGACTTTCTTGAAATGCGAATCTCCCGAGGTTTCACGGTCATATGGCGTTATTTCTATTTTTAGTAACATACCATGTGCTCAAGTGTTTTCAAATTCAGAATAACATTTCCCGGTATTTTAGATTATTCTGGCTTGTTTTGTAAACAAATTGTAGTGTAAATACAAATTCAAATTAAATATTATTTAAAACTACCTGATTCACACTGAAATTAGTTTTATAATCCACCAGGCGTAAGTTGTTAATCACAAATAATTATAGATTTCAGAAAACGAAAGTAATGTTTACAATTTCAGCAAAAAATGTCAAGGTCGATCCGAAAGTATCCAAATGAAAACTCGTCACGTGACAAAGCGACAATGGCGTCAAAATTGTGAATTTTAGACTGATGAGAGTTATTTTCATCTATTGTAAGATGCATTTGGAACGTTTGAACCTTAAAATATTCCCCGATGCAGTAATTTTTATCCATTCACCAATATATGTAGAAATGTATCCGAGAAAATGAGCTTTCTTTGATTTATAGCGTGACATAAATATGTTACGACACTGGTTGACTTTCGATACGGGGTTGGCTTCAGCGTACAGGCCTGTCAATACTATATAAACGCTGAAGTTTCTTTAGCTAAAATAGATCTAATAACCGTAACAAGTAAAACATCAACCATCATATTATCACGTTAAAAATGCAGCGTCGTAGTGGTTATAATTTATGTTATTTTAAAATGGAATTGGAGGTATGATGAGCATGTTATTATTCCACAAGCCTCACCTGATAAAAAAACATAACGACCAGGCAGTTACCTTTTGTAATACACCATATATTAAACTGTTGGCCATTGTGGTTTATAAAATAAGATTTTTAAAATAGTTTTCTATACACGTCTTCGTAAAATATTTGAAACCTTGGTGTGGCTTTGTTTCGATACAATCGTGCCAATTTTAACGAAACGCAGAACAGGGTCACAATGTACGAAATAGTAAACCCTACAGAGGTAATTCTTGTCTTTAAGTGACTGATAAGCCCCTTTGGAGGTAATTAAACGAAGAGACGACTCGATGTGGTGTATACTATCTCTTATGTCAAAAGGCGAAATGTTTCAGTCTATACATAATTTGTAAAACTAGTCTAAATAAAACAACCCACGCTCCATTGATGTTTAAATTTTATCAATATAATATGTTTACTCATTCTGGTCTTTATAATCGTCACCCATTCATCGCGTCGCTGTCACATTTAGTCGAGCGTGGCTTAGCAATATATGAGCGCGTTCTGAGAAAACTAGGCATAATGCATGTGCGTAAAGTGTCATCCCAGATTAGCCTGTGCAGTTCGCACAGGCTAATCAGGGACGACACTTTCCGCCTAAACTTGATTTTCGGTAAGGAGGGACTACCTTGAAACTAAAAATACCATAAAAGCGGAAAGTGTCGTCCCTGATTAGCCTGTGCGGGCTGCACAGGCTTATCTAGGACGAAAATTTACGCACATGCACAATTAATTATATACATATAGAAACTACGTCACTGCCATCGGCATGTCTCTATGCCTGTAATAATCACATATCCCATTTTGGGGAAAATATGCACACATAAAGATATAGTCTGCAGAAAAATGAAATAATGTTCAAAATATAATTATATAATACTGCTTACACTTTGTTTTATCAATCTCATATAAATGTTCACCGATAACTAAACTTATTTATTTTAACGAACAACGATTGTAATTTGATTGAAGTAATTAATTTCCGCAAATAATTTCTTACATAATTGATCTTATCGTGAAAAAAAAACATAATTAAAAATATTGTCTCGTATAAATCAAAATCGTAGAACATTGCAAATAATTCAATTTGCAGCAAGTCATGAAACATTATGACAAAAAAGATGGCATTTGCATTCATATGCTCGGAATAAAAAGCATGTTTAGTTTAGGTTGAATGTACATGAACACTGTTAACCATTGATTCCATTCATCAGCATCAGATCGATTTGGGCCCGTATTTACCAACCCATTCTTAGAATCAAGAATAAAGAATGAACTAAGAGACATAAGTTTCGCGCTTGACTTTGTTGCTTATGTAATAATCAATGTGTCCTTAATAAAGAATAATGTTTTTTCTGGTCTTACATTCCATTACATAGTGAACCCTCTTATACTATCAGAGCATAGCAGTCTACAGAATTTAAATAATTTTACGGGCCCCGTACAGGTTGTAAGTTAGGTATGTACTTCAAGCATTGTCACCAATAGAGTTCTAAAAATGTTTAAACGTCGTTAAATCATGATTTCAATTTGATATCCGAAGATTTATAGAACATTCTATTGCACCATAAAACTAAAATACCTTTTCAGCGCACATGTTTATCAAGCGTTGTATGATAGACGCCTGTATTGTTTTTAGTGGTATCTTGACTTGTATATGGCTTTGTGCTGAGAAAACTGGGCTTAATGCATATGCGTAAAGTGTCATCCCATATTAGCCTGTGCAGTCCGCTCAGGCTCATCAGGGACGACACTTTCCGCTTTTATGACATTTTTCGTTTAAATGAAGTATCTTCTTAGCAAAAATCCAATTTATCCGGAAGGTGTCGTCCCTGATTAGCCTGTGCGGACTGCACATGCATTATGCCCGGTTTTCTCAGAACATGACTTGTATGGTTTTGTAGTTTTGCAATGCAAGCGTTACCAGACAGAAACTAAAAATGTGTCTCAGAATAAGACCCAGACGCCCCACACATTTTGTCTGAAAACTCCATTTAAGTCGGAAATAACTGTACAAAAAGGTTGATGTAAGCAAGTTTACACGCTTCTTAACCCATTTAAGCCTAGTGGACTCTCCCATCCTTTTAAATTGGATCAATTTATTTCCAAAAATAGGCATGTGTCTAGTATATTTATTTCTATATTTAGAAAAATTTTAACAGAAATTCCTTTAAGCAAACAGCGCAGACCCTGCGGCGTCTCATCTGGGTCTACGCTGTTTGCAAAGGCCTTTTTTCTAGACGCTAGGCAGAAATGGGTTAACATGTAAAAACTATCGAATCGAATAATAGGGATTCGGAACTTCACGAACTGGTCAATATGTTTATTGAGCTTCAGCCCTCAGGCAGCACTACTTGTTGCGTTACGGGCGACACCAGTAATCAAATGTTAATGTAACTGTGGGGTTTAAAGTGACGAAAGTACTAGGGTTTCTTCAATTTGAGTTTAAATGTATCAAAGAGGTACGACATCAAGCCTTGATATGATTACCTTTGTTTTAATTTACGCGTTTGCAATTGGCAACATGACCGGATAAGGAATGTCCACAGGGAATAGCTATCTAATGAGTCGCGTTCTGAGAAAACTGGGCATAATGCATGTGCGTAAAGTGTCGTCCCAGATTAGCCTGTGCAGTCCGCACATGATTAATGCATGAAAAAGAACCTGAAACTCTTAAGATTGAGACGTTCTGCGCTAATTGAAAGAATTCAGCTTTAAAAGACTTCACCTGATACTGAAACCGAAGAAAAAGTAAAGAAACCGGAACCAAAGATTGAGAGTGGTATTTCGAAACAGGATCATGTTTTTGTTGGTAAACCTTTCGTTCCAGCATTCGACGGAATGAACTTCGAAGATTGGAAGATAGAAGTCGACTGTCTAGTAAAGTCAAAGATGTACCCTGAACGCAAGGTATTCGTGCATCCTTAAAAGGAAACACTAGACGAAGCTTACAGTCCTTGAATCCATCCGCAACCTTGCTAAACTACTTAAAAAGTTGGAAGAGATATACGGGAGTTTAAAAGAGTCGGGTGCACTCATGCAGGATTTTTATAGCTCGAAGCTGAGTCCGTCTGAGTCAGCTTCTGATTGGGATGTTAGAGTAGAAAATCTATTCCAAAAATTGGTTCGAAAAGGAGAAATAGATACCAGCCAGCGAAACACCATCTGAAGAGAAAGTTCTGGAGAGGGTTGTATCTTGATAAGCTATGTGAGGCGATGCGCGTCTCTCATGAGTCTACAGATACATATGAGATTCTGAGAAAGAAGACTAGAAAAGAAGGAGAAGAAATGGATAGTGATTCAAAGGTCGTATCTCAGAATGAAACAGAACATTCATCAAACGTCCATCAGCCAATAAGAACAATTCAGAATACGAAAGAGTCAAAACTAGATACAGTACTCAACAGAATGGAAGCTCTAGAGAGAGAGAGAGAGATCCAAGAACTGAAACGTGATAAAAGCGAAAGAATTTAAGACATAGATGGATTTTTCGTGGAAGATCAAGGTTCAGAGGCGGACGAGGAGAATATAGAGGTCGGGGCAGAGATGGTCAAGATGAATCGCAACGAAGAGAAAATAAGAGAGAGCCACTAGAAGAGAAAGTGGACAAGCAGAAGCAAGAACAGACAAACCCAGAGAAATCAGAGAAGAAAGAGCAGTTAAACGAGTCAATGTCGCTGTTGAAGGGCTAACGGACGACATTTAAGTGAAAAGCCCAAACGAAATTTACACCAGAATTATCGGATCAAGTAATGAAAGTGAGATAGTTGTGGAAGGAATAAGAACTACGGGACTCGTTGATGCAGGTTCAATGATAACCACCATTTCACAGGAATTTTATGAAACGTTAGATCCGAAACCCGAGTTACGTTCACTCGAAGATTTTGACCCGGACATAAGAGTTGCTAGTGAAGAGAAATTGCCATATAGTGGCTATGTAGAGATAGACATTACAGTGCCTTGCTTGACAGATAAAGTGTTCACGATACCTTCGTTTGTAGTCGGAGCTACATCTTACGACAAGAAAGTTCCCATTGCAGTTGGAACTAACGTGATTAGGCAAGCTCGTCTACACACAAAGGATGAAGACGAAATTCCTGATGTATGGAACGACGCCTTCGCTTCGATACACGTTTCAAGTGTAGGAGTGGTAAAAACAACGAAACCGATTTCCATTGAGCCATTTGACACTATCGTCGTCACAGGATTCGTGAGGCAGAACAGGTATTGTGGATCAGTTGTCTCAGAAATGTCAGAAAAGGGGTACTCGAGCAGGATCTCTTTTGTCCCATAGTCGTGAGACTGAACGAAAAATTTGTGTCATCAAGAGTTCCTGTAAAATTATTCAACATATCAGCTTAAACAGTGAAAATACCAGAGAAATCAATTATATGCGAATTTCACGAAGTTGACATTTTAAGAACAGTTCCAGCAAATGATCTTAATAATGATCCTCCATCCACATCTAAAATTCACGTTCACCAGCAAACAGCAAGCAATACAGATAAAAGTAAAGCTAAGTCAGAAACATTCAACCTAGATAACACTAATCTAACGAATGAACAAAAGGATCAAGTACAGGAATTTTTGAAGAAGTGGAGCCACATCTTTTCGAAAAATGTATATGACTAAGGATCCTGTAATTTGGCAAAATACAGGATCAAATTGGATACAGATGAACCATTTAAGGAGCCCCATCGGCGAATTCTACCAGCCATTTTTCAAGAAGTCCGCGAACATCTTCAAGAGATGCTCGACGCAGGTGCCATTAGGAGAAGTCAGAGCCCATACTCTTCGACCGTCGTTATTGTACGTAAGAAATATGGCTCCATTCGTTTCTGCGTCGATTACAGGAAACTGAACAAGAAGACCGTAAAGGACGCATACGCCCTTCCCCGTGTTGATGACACCTCACATCTTCTTGCTGGGTCCCAATACTTTTCAAAAGTTGATCTTCGAAGTGGGTACTGGCAGATTGAAATCGATGAAGAAGACGCCCAGAAGACAGCATTCACAGTAGGAACACTCGGGTTTTACGAGTTTACCCGTACGCTGTTTGGTCTTTGTAAAGCTCCAGCCACGTTTCAGAGAGTCATGAAAAGGTGTATGGGAGAACTTAACTTGAGGGACTGCCTTATCTACTTGGACGACGTGGTCATATTCTCTCAGACGATTTAGGAGCTTCTCCAACGCTTAGATGCCGTCTTCACCAAGTTAGAAACCCATGATCTCAAGTTAAAAGCCTCTAAATGCGAATTATTCAAATCAAGAATTACTTATCTCGGACACGTGGTATCTAACAACGGCATTGAGGAAAACCCCGAGAAGATAAGTGAAGTGAAAGAGTGCCCAGTTCCTAAGTCTGTGAATGAAGTTCGTGCCTTTTTGGGATTTACTGGTTACTACCGCCGATTTATAAAAGGCTATGCCAGTATTGCCAGACCACTCAATGATCTCCTAGTAGGTTCCAGCACCAAGAAGGAAGGCAGGATCACACCGACTAAGACAAGGAAACCTCCGTTCGTATGGGAAGAGAAGGAACAAACTGCATTTGATAAGTTGGTCACTGCGATTACAACTCCACCCGATGGCAAAGATAACAACCTCCTGGCGTATGCTGACTTCACTAAGCCGTTCAAGATGCACACCGATGCTTGCGGTACTGGCTTAGGTGCAGTCATGTATCAGGAACCTGACGGAAAAGATAGAGTCATAGCATACGCCAGTCGAAGTCTTAAACCATCGGAGCAGAACTACCCGGCTCATAAGCTTGAGTACCTGGCATTGAAATGGGCTATCGTCGATAAGTTCCACGATTACTCTATGGGAACACATTCGACGTAGTCACTGACAACAACCTGCTAGTCTATGTTTTAACTAGCGCCAAACTCGACGCCACAGGTCACCGCTGGATGGCTGTACTTGCGAACTACAATTGCCAAATACGTTACAGAAGCGGAAAACTCAACGCTGACGCTGAAAGTCTTTCTCGCAAGTTCATGTTCCAAGAAGTTGAAGAACAAGTGCTGTGATTTCAAGACATTCTGAGAGTAATCCAAGATAAAAGCGATGAGGAACCTTAAGCTCCTATAGTTTGCACTTTGGTGTTACAGGAACCAGACAGGCCGGATAGTACATCGCTGTTGAATGGGGCAGAAGCCATTCCGGAACCCTTCTTACAAAGTACTGCTCTTTCCCAACAAGATTGGATTGTTGCACAACAATAAGATACAGATATCGTCGCATCAATTGACTTCTGTCTTAGAAAGGCACCTCTGGTTAATCCAAAGCAGCAGATGAGACGTTACTTCTCTCTAAAGAGTAAGCTCACCCTACAAGATGGTCTTCTATTTCATCGAGGAGTAGTCAACGGCGACGTCTGTCAACAACTGGTTGTGCCTGTGAATCTCCGACACATCATTTTCCAAGCCTACCATAATGATCTTGGGCACCAAGGACGCGAAAGAACGTCTTCCCTCATCAAGCGACGTTTCTTTTGGCCAGGGATCAACACCTGCATTCGAAACAGCGTTCAAAACTGTAAAAGATGCATTCGTCGTAAGACAGCGCCGTCGAAAGCAGCCGAATAAGTGTCGATTTCATCGTCGTACCCTATGGAACTGGTGTGCATCAACTATCTGTCCTTGGAGAAATCAACTGGTGGTTTCGAGAATGTCTTGGTCATAACAGACCGTATCACCCGCTATGCTCAGGCCATCCCAACCAGAAACCAAAAGGCAACAACAACAGCCGAAGCTTTATTTAAACATTTTTTATTCACTATGGTTTCTTGCACGCGTACACAGTGATCGTGGTCAAAATTTCTAATCTAAAGTTATAAGTAATTTATGCAAGATCACCAGCATCCAGAAATGTCGCACCACCCCGTATCACCCGATGGGTAACTGAACCACAGAAAGGTTCAACCAGACGTTGCTTAACATGCTAGGCACTCTAGCAGAACACAAGAAAAAGAGCTGGAAGGACCACGTGCCAACGATGACACATAGTTACAATGCTGCCGTTCACCAAAGCACCAATGTCACGTCGTTCTACTTAATATTCGGGAGACACCCTCGTTTAGCGATAGACGCTTTTCTCGTATTGCCACACATTAATGACTCCAAAAGTCACTCCAAGTATACAGAAAAACTGCGTGAAAGACTTCGCTTCGCATACAAACGAGCTCTGAAGAAGCCAAGAAAAGCAACCGACGCTACAAGTACTATTACGACTGTAACGTCCGGCACAACATCATTCATCCTGGCGGAAAAGTCCTGGTGAGGAAAGTCGGTTTTAAGGAGAAACATAAACTTTCCGACATTTGGGAGGAAAACATTTACCACGTTAAATCTAAGCCCAATCCAGATGTTCCTGTATTCGAATTTAAAGCTGAAGGTGTTGCAAATGTCCGGCCGAAGTTACTTTATAGAAACATGCTACTTCCTTTCATGTCCCTCCCTGTGCCCGTTGAAATCGATCAACCCTGGCTAGAGTCCTCAGATGATGAAATCTTGAGTGACAACTCTGAAGAGTGTGATGGCGATCAGGACCAGGATCCTGTTCAATCTGATCAGGGAGAAGATTTGTCTTCATCCGTTCCGCGGAGTCTTATCAGCGATAACAGTGACCCTCAACCCCGTCGAGGACGGAGAAAGAAGAAAGAACCCGAAAGGTACGGATGGTGACTTCGCCGGATCTGAAGTAATACTACCTGACAGTGATTAGTGGGGAAAATTGAATTTGTGTCTGTCATGTGGATAAGTAACTTCTGAAGTAAGAGACTAAAGTTGAGAGTGAAAAGTGAAATACTGAAATTTTATTTGATGATATGAACTTGAAGTGTTTTAAGTGAAATGAGTGTTTTAATCTGTTTGATCTGAAATATAGTGAATTGAAATTGTGAACTTAAATTGTGTCACGAGTTCAATGTATTGCGATGAAATTTTTTGAGTGACATTTAGCAACTATTGAGCAACTTTATTTAGCATATTTAGTTGAGACCTATCATTGCTTCAAAAGTTGGTGCATGTTGTTACTTATTTAAGATGACGAAATATTGTAAATGCTCCAAGCTTGATATATATTACAATGTTATTTCATTTGTAATGTTCTGTTTTTCAATGATTGATTTTGTTTTTTTTTTTTTCATGTGATAGATTGTAATGTATGATACGTTGATAGAAACAACTATTAGACGCTCTGATACTTAGATGATATAGCATTCTATTGTTATTTCAAAGGTTGTAATAAGAAATTACATAAACCATTATAAATTATGTTTCTATTCATTTTATTTAAATTTGAATGTGTTTTGTATTGCCAATTTTGATTGTTGCTTCAATTGTTTTTCTATATGGAACATAATGTCAAGTTTTCATAATGCAATAGGATTAAATTGCTTTCATATTTCGATTGCATTTGCATGAATCCATTTTGTGCATTTCCTCAATATATTTCAATTGTTACACCTATAAGTAATATTTTTATTTGTTTTAAATAAATAATTTTGTATATAATTTTCCGAAACATACTCTTATTGTAGGCTATGTCGGGGACGACATTTTAACAAAGCGGGGAATAATGTGATAGAACGAGATTACTCGTATCATTAAATGTACATCGAGTGATCGCCCTTGAATTTTCCCATGATGCTTTATGTCTATCCGCCAGTAACACCTATAATGTAAACAGTGATAATAAATATGAGATTTATTATATATTACAGGTACGTCCTGAGTTTCTAGATTATTTTTCTAGATAAAGAAGTAATTCTTTTAAATGAATGTATATCTTTTAGAAATGAAAGATTTGTAAGTACAGATATTTGTAAGTAAAGATGTATTTTGATTATTTGTAATTTGGCGCATTTGTATTTGACATATGTGTATAGCCCATGATGCTTTATGTCTATCCGCCATTAACACCTATAATCTAAACAGTGATAATAAATATGAGATTTATTATATATTACAGTGCAGTTATCCTTGATTCCCCACTTCTTAGAACCTATACAACAAACAAACAAAAAACATGACATACATGTATCAAGGGCAAAACGAATGCATTTCTTTAATAGACTGCTAGCAACAAAACAATTCACATGTTGCTTACCCTTCTATTTGTTCAGATAGGCTCCATGGTATTCTTGCCAAATATAGAAAATGACTGGAGGATATACAGATAAAGGAGAAAACATGGTATCCTCGCAAACCAGTGAGAAGGACGGTAGCCCGATGCTTACCCTGCACAAAGTGAGCTCCAACGAGTACTCTGTGGCTGTGCTGTCACTGGAGTTATGTGAGAATGTATTGAGAATGGCCGGCGACCAGAGACAGTTTTCCATGAATGTTTGAAAATTAAGTAAACCGTATTTCAGGGTGCCAAATGACACTAACAAGGACTCATGAAAATAGAGTTTAGTAAATGTATGATGATCATTTGATATTGATAAAAGCTTACTTATTCTTGTTATTTTTAAAACAATTTAACAGATTTTTTGTTTTTGTTTTTAAATTTTTTTAGAACCCGGTAAGCGTTTGTCGATGATGTTTTTCTTATCTTCCCATGTTGGTTCTGCAGTACCCTCCCACCATACCAGATACTGGACCTTTTTTCCAACCTTCCTCTTATCCAGTAATTTTCTACAGTAGTTGTCGCCATCGCCTCTTGTGTTGTCATTAATTCTATAAAGGTAGTGGCTTGTGCTGCCATCCATTCATCATCACCGACATCAGAAATGGGCGCAACCTCCACTTGTGTGGTCAATGCACCAGTAGTTTCAAAAGGGGGCGCAACCTCCACTGGTGTGGTCACACGTGTGAAGGCCTGAGTTATTGCAACTGTAATATTAATTGAAAATACAGAAGGACACATATGGATGATGTTAATTAATGTCAATTTTTATACCACACAATAAATGTCGCTTGAGATAACATTAATAAATGAAATAACTTATTAATTGATTTAGTTATTGAAACTTATGCTTAAAGGACATCAAAAACAAGCAAATTCGTAGAATTGATATCCCCCGCCACATATATTTTGTTTAAGGATGGGTGCAAATCGGACGGATCAACATACTACGATACTAAGGGCCATTACTCCGTTATTAACAGATGGTGGACATTTGGGGTGCATCATCCTCTTATCCATATATATACTCATACCAAGTTTCAATGAAATCCGCCAAAGCACTACCAAGACATGGCTCCGGACACAAAAGTGCCTATAGTAAAAGCATTTTTTCAAGATACAAAGGGCCATTACTCCGTTATTAACAGATGTTGTACAATTCCGTTTGGCGTGCAACATCGTCTTATCCATATATATACTCATACCAAACTTTAATGAAAACTGACAAAGCACTTCTAAGATATGGCTCCGGACACAAAGGTGCCTATAGTAAAAAGCATTTTTTCAAGATACAAAGGGCCATAACTCCGTTATTAACAGATGGTGTACAATGTGATTTGGCGTGCATCATCAACTTATCTTTATATATACTCATACCAAGTTTCAATGAAAACTGACAAAGCACTTCCAAGATATGGCTCGGGACACAAAAGTGCCTTTAGTAAAAAGCCTTTTTTCAAGATACAAAGGGCCATAACTCCGTTATTAACAGATGGTGTACAATGCCATTTTACGTGCATCATCTTCTAATCCATATATACACTCATACCAAGTTTCAATGAAATCCGCCAAAGCACTTCCAAGATATGGCTCCGGACACAAAAGTGCCTATAGAAAAAAGCCTATTTCAAGATACAAAGGGCCATAACTCCGTTATTAACAGATGGTGCACAATGCCATTTGGGGTGCATCATTATCTAATTCACATATATACTCATACCAAGTTTCAATGAAATCCGCCAAAGCACTTCCAAGATATGGCTCCGGACACAAAGGTGCCTATAGTAAAAAGCATTTTTTCAAGATACAAAGGGCCATAACTCCGTTATTAACAGATGGTGTACAATGCTATTTGGCGTGCATCATCGTCTTATACATGTATATATACTCATACCAAGTTTCAATGAAATCCGCCAAAGCACTTTCAAGATATGGCTCCGGACACAAAAGTGCCTATAGTAAAAAGCATTTTTTCAATATACAAATGGCCATAACTCCGTTATTAACAGACGATGTACAATGCCATTTGGCGTGCATCATCGTCTAATCAATATATACATTCATACCAAGTTTCAATGAAATCCGCCAAAGCACTTCCAGGATATGGCTCCGGACACAAAAAAGCCGGACGGACGGACAGCCGGACGGACAACGCAAAAACAATATCCCTCCGCCTCTGGCGTAATGATCAGGTCGTCCAATATATTACACACAGGCATTTACAAACCTTTAGGTCTGCTATGATAATAGCAACAATGTCCTTGTAATAATACTGGTATTTCATTTCTGTGTAGTTTATTTATGACACTAAACAGTAGACATAACTACTATCAGATTAATTGCTGTATATGTAACTGAAAGAGCAAAGAAAAACAATCTGAAGCATTAAAAATGATAAATACTTCAAACAATAAGCATTATTCCTTGTGACTTCTACTCTCACTAGGAATTGAACCCAGATCTCCCACTTACTTTGTAAGTAGGCATGTTTTCTTTACACCATGAAAGCGATTAGTTGAAGGGAAAAGCTCATCACATAGTTATCACAATATATTGAACAGATTCAAATTTTAAGTTATTTTGCTAAAGGTCTTTTTTAACCATGTGACCCCCAGGGTAAGGCCAGTTTTATGACAAAATTCTACATTTACATAATGCTACGCTGAATAAAAAATAGCTAGGCTGTCAGCATCATAGATTGGGTGTTTGATAATTTTTCACTTGATACTTAAAAGGACAACAAGATACCGGTAACCAAAAGCTGAGCAGTTTGGCAATATTACTGTAATACAATTTTATTAAAAAATCAAAATATAAAACAATAGGGCAATGGGTCATATGATGTTCACTGAGACCCGAAGGAACTAATCAATTTTGAGAAGGAGAAGTAAAAAATAATACAATTACTTTATGAAAAATAAATATTTAATTTCAGGATTATTTTTTTTCAAATTTGTCTGAGATATCATTAGAGCAGATATTTTGACCAAGTTTCAGAAAAAATCTACAAAAATGCGACTTCTCAAGTGTAAACAATTTTTTTTGTTTTTTTAATTTGACCTATTGACATAGATGGTAAATGCCACTGCTTTTTCCCTATGACCAACAGTTTTATATACAGTCACCTATGAAGTCACTATAACTACTGTTGCCAGAGTTAACCAGTTTTTTAGGTGGAAATTCTCACTGTTTTTCCCTATGACCAACAGTTTTATAAACTTTGGAAGTTCCACTGGTGTAGCTTGGGATAATAAGTTAACTAGTCACTTCCACTTCCCTTATGGCTTTACAAAAATAATTCTACTGCGTTTAATTGTTCATAGTTTTAATAACTCATTTCTTTTTCATTTTCATTTTTTATAGACTGTTGGAATATATTTCAAATTACAATTTTGCAACACCAGTAAAAGAAAATCAGCTGTACGCTATACATTAATGTCGTGTGTACAATATGATAATAAAATTCCTTAGCTTTTCTTTTTTTATGATCACTCAAATGGAAACACTGGCTCTCTGTGGTACACATTCCTTGTAATCAGCATGTTTTGTCCAGCAAACTGAAATAAAAACAAAAAAGTTCATATAAAACTTTAAAAAGAGAAGTTCAACTTAATTGTTTCTGCTGACATAGATGCCCTCATGATCAACTTTTGTTTCAAAGCTATCTTAATGTCCAAACTGAATTGAAATTAAATACCTAAGTGTGTAAGTTCAAATGTTGGTTAATATATTCAAATTTTACCTTTAGGTTGACCTTTAGCTTTGAGCTAGGAGACAGTCTGTCATACAGGATGAAAGAGTTAGACATCTGGAAAGACTTTTGCACATGGTGAACATTTGTGTAACTGCATAAGGAATTACAAAGATGTATAAGGAATAACAAAGATAAAGTCCAAACAACCTTGTATGTCATAAGGCATGACGGCACAAACACTCAACCGCTGTGAATGCTAGATGATGATTTCAGCAAAGGGGCTCAACAAAAAGTGCAAGGGCCATAATTCTGCCAAAGTTGGTCCCATACATTATTTGTTCCTGCAAGTTTACACTCTCCCTCAGCTTTTTAAATTTGAGTGAAATCTACCCGGCTGTTGTAGAGGGATACAAACTGAAAGACATAATTCTACCAAACAATGTTGCGGCCAAAATTCTTCCTTTTATCAGCACTGACACATTAAAGCATTCTGCTGTGAAAGTTGGAGTAAAATCTGTAAAGCTGCTGAGTAAATGTAGGAAAAGTTATATGCTTTATTGGAAACACCAGGGACCGTGATTGCCCTGAAGCGCATACATAATTGAAGGTAATTAAAGTGTCAAAGATTAACCTGGTGACCTTGTTTTATACCCAAATTGACTCAAGATTCGAACTTGGCCCTGATATTGCTTAGATAAATAGTCTGACTATGTTTACTGAAGATTTCACAATAAAGAGTGGTTATACTGTTTTTATTAGACATGACATAATAATTGAGTTTTTGAACACACATGACTAAAATTTTAACTGGGCCTAGATAGTGTCAAGGTTAATATTATTACGATGTTTATTAAGATTGAGTCATTAATGACACTTCAAGAATGGTAATAAGGTTATTCTAAGAGGTAACACTAAAACCTAGCAATTAAGATGCTAGAATTTTCTAAATATGGATCCCTGAAATGGCAGATTTTGAGACTAATGATTCCAAGGTTGAACATATTTAACATCTACTCTTCTTAATCGAACAGCAATATAACACACAAGGCAATTTGTGATGATAATTTCAAAACAACGGTCAAGATAAGATACATATTGAATTTTAAAATACAAATTCAGGACAGCCACATTGTGTTCTCGTTATGATACATGTATATACACAAACTGGGATTTAATATATATTAAAGGGGTCAGGACCATGGGTAATTATTAAAACCTGTCAAATTCATGCAAATTGCCGGCATTAATTTTTTTATGTACCATTAATAAAATAAAGAGTTTCTTGCTTTGTGTCAAGCTTTTATTTAATTGTATGGGTCATTATGCCACAGGAAAGTAAGATTGCGATGACCTTAATCTGGGTAGTCTCAGCGAATGTCTGAAAACCATAACTGGCAACAAGATCTGGTATTCTCGTAACATTTATCTGCCCCTCCATTGACACCAACCTTCTAGGCAGGCACAAGATACACTTTCCAAATGCTACTTCTCTGAATAGAAATATCAAAACAAACTCAGTCTTATAAAATATGTGTGTACATTTGTAAAATTCATTTTATATATCAAACACTTTCCAGAGAATTCAGCGATACCTTCAGTGACACTGACAGTGTGTTATCCAAAAGCAATTCAATAGAAAAAAAATGTTTGGATTTCATTAACTCCCAAGCAAAACTAGAGCTTTATCACTGAGGTGACGAATACCCCCACACGCCGCATTGTCACAAAATATGCACTAAGTGACCCCGTGACCTTGTTTTTGACCCAGCATGACCCATATTCTAACTTTACAAGCTCACTCCTATATACCCCCTAAACTTCGTTTGTGGGTGTATATTAAGTATAAATAGAACTAAATCAGCTATATATTAAAACAAGAGATGTGTTTGTTAGAAACACAATGCCCCCTACTGCGCTGCCATGGTTTTTTTTACCTTTGACCTTGAAGGATTACCTTGACCTTTCACCACTCAAAAATACGCAGCTCTATGAGATACACATGCATGCCAAATATCAAGTTGCTATGATCAATATTTCAAAAGTTATGACCATTTTTCCAAACTTAACGCAAAACCTAAACGCAAAGTGTGACGGAATTTCAGAAGGACAGACAGACAGACAGTGGGATCACTATATGCCACCCTACTGGGGGCATAAAAATGATACAAAAAAGATGCATACTTCAATAAACAATGATGCTCCTAGTGGAAACCTGGGCAGTACTGATTTATTGGCCTATTTAAATAAGTCATAGTCCAATATAAGATGGCAACATTTGAATCATATGAAGTCATATGTGACCTTTGAGCAAGGGACACATACGACATACTGCCTGCACAAGGTGAACATATTTAATAAATTAATTTTCCTATTTGATGAGCAAAGAGTAACATTCTTGATAAGCAGGCAAAACGTTGGTTTTGACTTCTAAGTGTGACCTGGACTTGTGAATTTGGGACATGGATTTTACAGCTGACTACTCATGGTGAAACACTGAACTTTTTTCATGTGCCAGGATATGTAACATTGATTGATAAATGATGACCTGACAGTCCAGTGAAGTTGTATTATGCAAAAATTTGAAATTGACCTTAAGCCAGGGATATTGGTTTTATATGAGACACACCATCTCCACATGGTGAAGACATGTGTTAAGTTTTTGGAAAATTGCATACTGAACTAGAGCTATCACGGAATAAGTTTATAAGAGATCCACCCATTTGTTAAAGAGGAAATAAAAACACAAGCTTTTAGGACATTTGAACCTACGGACGAACAGACAAACATTTAGAGGAAAGCTATGCTTAATGCTTAACACTCAGTTTGGTAATAAAAATGTGGCATCGAGAGAAGCGACTATTTATCAGTTGACACACACCCCGTATTGACAGACATAGATTGATCACAATAGCTCACTTTGGGCTCTTGAGGCTCAGGTGTCCGAGCCAAAAAAAAAATAGAACACCATGTTAAGTTGCCTAGCATATGTGTCACTTGGAAGTAAACCTATAGTTCTGCAAATCTGACCAAATGTTCAGGCTCGTAACACAATTTTTCAATCATAAATTAAACATTTAGTATAAACAATTATAACTCTGGGTATATTTTTTTTTTCATTCACTACACAAGCCATGTTTCTATATTGAAATTTTGATGCAAACTGCATTTTATGTATTACAAACCTAAAAGTTCAGTTGTTTGTCACAATAGTGATAAAATGACCCCAATTGCCACATGTTGGATTGTTTAGAAATGGCTCAGTTGTACAAAGGACAATACACAAAGTATTTTTAAGATAGGATGGATACAAGTGAACAAACCTGAACTTGTGATCAAGTTTGATGATAAAAGGATTAAGCAAGTTGTGTTAAATGCCATACAATTTAACCTAAGCCTTTTTAAATTTATTAAAAGACCATAATTCAGAAGTGCTTCATGCGATCCTGAGGCTAATTGAGTAGGCCGAGATCTTATGATCACGAAAATTGTGACCAAGTTTAATGATGATCCAATTTAAACTGAATTAGAAAGCAGAGAAGGTTAAAACGGCCTTCTTTGTTTATAAGGGCCATGATTTAGAAGTGCTTCAAGCAATCTTTCTGGTTGACAAACTTGGCCAAGATATTATGCCCCAAAAAATCATAAAGTTTCAAGATGATCCAGTTTAAATTAATCAAGTCAGAGAGGACATTGTTCTCCTGCACACTGACCGCCCAATACGTCCCTTTCAAAGTTTGTAACTGTACAAGTATTCAAATCTAGTTTTTGACCCTGAATCACGCCCATTTTGTTTCTTTTTTTCTATATTCCTTTAAAGAAGATATCATTTTCTCACAAGAAACTATTACATTTTAAAATTGCCAATATAAATGATTTTTTAATAAAAGCTTGAGTGGAGAATGTGAGAATACACAGGTACATTAACGTACTTGTTGTCACAAACTTTCAAAGGTGAAGCACAAATTATTTAAATGCTCAGAAATACATAGAAACATGTTCAAGAAGTCAATAACATTCATGTACACCAGAAGCCTAACAAAAAAAAACACTAAAACAGTAGTTACGCAGCAAAGAATTAGCTTGTCTAATCCAATCATGAATAGCCTTCTAGTATTGCACTAACTTTGCTAGAATCAGCATTCAAAGGAAGTTCTTCGCACATAACAACCTACGTGTCTGGACTGATCAGTTGAACCAAGTCAGCTCAGTAAATATTTCAATACAATTATCCTCAATAATATGTAAATAAGATCGACAATTGAAGTGTTTTTTCAGTTATTCTGCAACAAAACAACATAGGGAACTAGAGCTTAAAGTTTGTCATATTTGTGACCGTGTCATTGATGATTGTGTGTACCAGTGGGAATGTGATCTTGCACGATCAGTCAAACATTACGTTGATGACATATTAGTTTCATTTTATTTGTAAATAAATTGTAAAGTTCACTCAAGTTTACAAATGTCCTATTTTTGTGTGCAGACTGCTGAGTGACCTACTGACCGACTGAGTGACATATACCGACCGTGTGACATAAACAAATATACATAAATATATAGTTTATAGTAAATGCTAAAATAAAACATTTATTGCTTTGCCATTTAAAACAAGAGTTCCGCGGTAGGAGACATATGCCCCCCCCCCCCCCGAAAAAAAACAGGACCTTCATTTTCACACTTATTGTGTCAGTAACCTTTAAAGTAACCTTGACCTTTGACCTAGTGACCCCAATATTTCAATAGGTGTCATCTTCTGTCCGTGGCCAATGCACACGTGAAGTATCCAGCCAACGGGTCCATTCACTGACGCTTATTGATCTGAAACTATTCTCACACTTATTGTGGCAGTGACCTTAACCTTTGACCTAGTGACCCTTATTTCAATAGAGGTCATCTTCTGTCCAAGGCCAAAGCACATATGAAGTATCAAACCAATCGGTCAATCCCTTTACAAGCCACTGATCGGAAACCGACTGTATTTTATATAATCTTTTTTATGTACAGTAGTTCTAATAAAACACCGATTCATTCTTTAGAATGTTGTTGAAGCCTTAATGCAAATACAGCTGCTGGACAGCCTGGACATCCATGTCCTGCACATATCTAACCAATGAGACAGTGTTAGCAATAATTATTTAAAAAAAAATTCTTAATAAATATATTAAAAATACAACATAAATGAATACAAAGAGAAAATGAATATTTTGCCTCAGAACTAAAATAATTAAATTTGTATAAACAATTCTCTAAAATCTATACACAAATTCTACACAATAAACAAATACTAACTTAAATTAGTAAATGCAATAATTGAACATCAGCATCATGCTGCTTTAACTTAATATTGATAAACAATCATTGAATCATAAGATTAAAGAATGGTAGAACTTGAAAACCAAAATGATTAATGAGTAAAAATGAAATTGTTATATATAATTTATTAAATCAAAAACTTGTAGCAGTAATAACTGTTTATCAGTTATAATACAATTTCTATTAATGTTATCGTTACATCATGATCTTTTCACCAGATATTGGAAGGCACTGGACAGCAATTTACCGACAGGGGGTAGGTTCAATCCCTAGTATATCCTCTTGGGATCAGTAGATGCCGGGGGAAAAACGGGTTTAATACATGTGCATTAAATGTCATCCCAGATTAGCCTTGTCAGTCCACATAGGCATTTTGTGCAATGACACTTAACGCTTTCATGGAATTTTATTTTACAGGAAGTCTTAACTCTTAATAGTCTTATTGACATGAACTATTTATAATAAATAATACTGTATGAAAACAAGGCTTGTCACCATATGATTATGCCCCCTTTTTCCACATTTTTGGAAACCTAAACGCAAAGTGTTTTTCCACATTTTTCGAAACCTAAACGCAAAGTTTGACGGAATTTCAGACGGATAGACAGACGGACAGTGCGATCACTATATGACAACCTTCGTGGGCATAAAAATAGTATTACCAGCTCAATTTCAATGGTTGTTTCTTTCCACACAGGAGGGTTCGTGCCAAACGTCTTGGGGTGAAACTCAAAAACATCTAAAACAAAGATAAAGTATAATTATTATATAATATGAAGAGCTATAAATACTTAGTTAAGTAGATGATTTTTTTACATCTGCATACCATTGTGTTTTGACAGCTATTGTTCTGCTGAAAACTCAGCCTAAAAATTAAAAGTAGGTAATGTACAGTCGACAAAAACACCAAACGACATCCAATGATTGTATCGCCATATTGTCTTTATATCCGATTAATAAATTAATATAAATATATAGGTGATTTGATACATGACACAACATGCACGGGTTGAGGCTAAATGTCCTAGTTCTTCTTGAATGCTCTGAGCTTTTATGAGTACATACGTACAGCTCCGGAGGGTCAATAGCTGGGAGTTGGATTATTGCAGTAGGTCAATCCGTTATCTTTCGGGTTAACAACGAAGTTCTTTTATCTAACGCTGATAAAGCTTCTGCCCTGGTACAACATTATCAAAAAGTAAGCAGTGACGAAGGCTACTCTGAAACGTTTATTGCAAAGAAAATAAAAACAAAAAATGAATTTCCAGTCTGGCTACAATCTCTTACCGAGGAAAAAACTCACAAGTACAATGCTCCTTTTAGCCTGTTCGAGCTCGAATCAGCTCTCCTTACATGCAAAAACGGCGCGCCGGGCGACGATTACATCCATTATAAGATACTTAAACAACTTCCACTCTCGGGGAAACAAGAATTACTTGCCCTTTATAATAAATCATGGTCTGAAAGTACTCTTCCTGATGAATGGCACGAGGCCACAATAATTCCGATCCTTAAAATCAATAAGCCTAAAGACTCTCCAGCCTCATATCGGCCGATCTCTTTAACCTCTACGTTCACCAAACTAATGCAGAAAATGATAAAACCGAGACTCTGCGCGTATCTAGAAAAACATAACAAAATCTAAGAAGTCCAATCGGGCTGTAGATCTTACCACTCTTGCGAAGATCATTTAGTACGCCTTGAAGCTGATATTAAAAGAGCCCAAAATCTCGGTCAAACTGTAGCAGCCGTATTTTTAAACCTCACAGCCGCATTCGATAAACTTTGGAACGAAAACGCCATTAAAACACATAATACGTTAGGAATAGAGGGTAAAATGCTCAACTGGCTTGCAGCTTTTCTTACAACGCGTAAAATAAAAGTGGGACTGCATGACGCGACATCAGAATCAGTTGAGACTATAAACGGCTGTCCCCAAGGTAGTGTCCTATCTCCAATATTATTTTCCGTGACTATGAACACCCTAGACAGAGAAATTAAGGCACATCATTCACAAAATAACACTGATCTAATCAATTTATCACTTTTTGTAGACGATAGTGCAATATGGACCACATCAAAATGCCGAATCTAGCAATTACTAAAATCCAAAAAGCCCTAACTGCAATAGAAAACTGGAGCGCATCGTATGGCTTCCAAACAAATCCCACAAAAACCCAAGCAATCTTATTCCCTGCCAGTGCACAAAAAGTAGCGGCCAATGCACGTAAAGAAACTCGATCTAAGAAAACCCCTAACCCCCCACAACTTACTCTATGTGGTGCTCCTCTTCCGCTTCTTGACAACATTACTTTTTTTGGTATGACATTTGACAAATATTTAACATGGAAAGACCACATCCTTAAACTAGTTGTACGCTGCCAAAAGGACCTCAACTTTCTAAAATGCATCCAAAGAAACAACTGGGGTACGGATAAAAAAGCCCTTATGCGTATCTATAAAGCCACTATCTGGGAAAAAATAAACTACGGAAGCATTGCGTACAATTCAGCCAGTGAAACATTACTCAATAAATTACAAGTAATCCAAAATACGGCACTTACAATTATAACTGGTACACGTAAATCTACAAGCACCGTTCTGCTGCACGCTGAATGTGGAATGATAGAACTGGGTCAACAAAGGCAAATTAACCAACTAAAATACCGCGCGCGCACGCTATTTATGGGACCACACCTCCCAATTATTCTTAGTGTTACTGAAGACCCGGCCTACCAAAAAAGGAAAAAGAAGAGTGGTCTCCCGTACGCGCAGAACGTGCTCGAGCTAGGCAAATATTATGAGACTATTGACATTAAAACTCAGGAACCTACATACTTTAGCTTAAGAAATCTATCAAAACCAAATATTGACTTACATCTAACAACGTTAATTAAAAAATCCGACAACGACCCAAACAGTGGCTCTTTAGCTCAAAACTATGTAACAGATAAATATGGGGATTACACCCAGATTTTCACTGACGGTAGCAAAAATGAGGAACTTGAAATAGCAGGCGCGGCTTTTGTAGTGTATCAACCCAAAAATGTCATTATACATCAGTGCAAGGTAAAATACAATAAAGAACTGTCTATATTTGCTTGCGAACTAGCTATAATAAACAGCGCCATAAAGTGGCTTAACGAACTTGAAACTCACGAACGCTCAAACTACGCGATATTAACCGATTCTCTCAGCGCCTAACAAGCACTTAATGCAGGATCATCGAAAACGCGTCCCGACCTAATATGTGCAACATTAAAGGGAATCACAAAACTAGCAAACAACAATATCACTCTCCAATTCGTATGGATCCCGTGTCACGTAGGCATTCCGGGTAACGAACACGCTGACCAACTTGCCAGAATAGGTTCCCATTAAGGTCTACCCTCTGATTTAAAGCCTAGCGATCGCGAACTAATTGCAATCATTAACCAAAAAGGTATAATGAACAGGATCACAAATGGTCAATGTACTGCGCCGATCATAATTTACCGCTATTAACCAACCCTAGCCATAAGATTAACATCTATTGTCCCATTAAAAGGGAGGACAGGGCTTACTCGCGCATGCGCCTAAGGGTGCACGGCGACTATTACAAAACTGTCCTCTGCCCCCAGTGCAACATTCATAACACGTTTGAATATCTTTTCTTTATATGCCCTAAACACGCTGAACAGAGACTAGAACTAAGTGCAGGGGTAATAGCGGCCTACAAAAACCCACTTTTCATTAATCGCGACTCACTGTTGATGCCTCCAAGCGGAATCGCTCCTGTTGTGCGACTGCACGTGTTTAAATTTTTGCGCGACACGGGCTACTTAGATAAAATATAACATTCCGTTGGACTATTAGCGGTAGATAGAAATAACAACACATACCGTCAGTTATATACTGCTTCATTTATTCTTCATAATTTATTGTTTTAAAAAGACATCTCATTTTGGAGTTCTGTTTTGTTTTTCAAATTTTATTGTAATACTAAGCAGAAAATTGGAATAATAAAAACGTTTATTATTTTAATAAATTAATAATAGCAATCTATGTACTAATGACGGGCGGGACTCAGAGGATGGTCACTTCGGTGTGCACCATATGGCCACTCGTCTGGGCCCGAACTGAACCTAACCATATTATCCCGGCCCTATAGGAATATTAAAATAAATAAATAAATAAAAACTCAGATCAATAATGGCAACTTTATGTACTAATGACGGGCGGGTCTTGGACGATGGTCACTCCGGTGTTGTCCATATGGCCACTCGTCTGGGCCCGGCTCGAACTTATATACTATTATTAATTAATTTGGTTCTAAAACTGTACCGTAAAACAATCCATGATATATGTAATTTTAAAGATTCCAATTAACAATGACTATCTTATGTACTTATGACAAGAGGAAAATTGCATCAACAAATAAATAGATATAGAAACACTGCATGTAATGTGCACGCCGAGAACCTATATTTGTATTTGGGGTCCAAATGTACTTTGGATTGGTAGTACATTATAATGCAGTGTCCAATAACACCTTGTTGACGTCAATACATAAATAAACAATACTATAAACAAGGCAAAGATGAGGGAGCTGTCTATAACGAACGTTCGCGGTTTCCTCGTCTGCGCTTTAAGATATATAGGAAAATTACACCAATAAATAAATAGATAAAGACTAATAATACTAAAACGACGGAAGGGTAAGTCCCCCCCTCCCCCAATACATATGTCACTTGGCCCCTTTCGACCACTATGGATAAGCTCTAATCCTTCTTTTACAACCAAATAGCGCTCTAGGTAACAAAACCCAGGGTTCCGCGAGACCCTCGTTTTCCTTCTCTTAAGCTGTAATCAGCAACAACGACGAAGGTAGGGGAAAAGCACACAGACAACATACTTCCACGCAGGATCGGAAGACGCAGTAAGTGCGCACGTGGGCAAATTTACCCACAGTGCAACCCCTATAGGTGTAAATATTGTTGTAAAAAAATGTGATTAGTAAACATTTTTCCCATATGTACAAGACTTAAACATGTTGAGTAGAGCGTGTCGGCTGGGCCTCTCTCTCTCTCTCTCTCTCTCTCTCTCTCTCTCTCTCTCTCTCTCTCTCTCTCTCTCTCTCTCTCTCTCTCTCTCTCTCTCTCTCTCTCTCCCTCCCTCCCTCTCTCCCTCCCTCCCTCCCTCCCTTCCTCCCTCTCTCCCTCCCTCCCTCCCTCCCTCCCTCCCTCTGCAAAAACCATTTCGATAAAAGGCAAAATATTAGATAATCCATTATAAAAAAAGCATCTAGTCACATTAAGGTCTCATTGGCCATCGTGCTATGATGTATAATATGACCTTATTTTCTCCCCTGAAGGGTCACAGGGGCAGGTCGATACATCTGTAGTCGAGAAGACGCTGGACGACCTGTAAATAAATCTCAAATACACACAAATCCGTTTATAAATAGAATGTTCACACAGCTGACGTTGTACTTTAACAGAAAGTAAACAATAATAGTTTATATGCAAAAAAATATAAATGAAAGAAAAGGATGAATAAATCCAAAAGAACTTGGAGTTGTTTTATAGTTATAGATTACTATGTTTATGTTATGTTACTGTACTTATTATTAATTATTATCATTAATATGATGTTGTTATTGTATGTTATTGTTTGTTTTGTTTGTTTTTTAAGGAGGAGAGAGAGAAAGAATAGCCCAATTTTTATAAGTAAAGATGGTGAAAACACACATACTGTTGTATGTGGCATCATCATTACCAGACCCACTGTTCAGTATATACTGCAATGGGTTTGTTGGAGTCTTTAGACTTTGTGATCTGTATTTTTAAATGTTAGAATCCAAATAGGATTATTTTAATATAACTCTTATCGAAAAAGGAATAAACAGATGTGTAATATGTTTGAGTAACAAAATAATAATACTTGAGGGTTTTCCAGATCACAAAGTGGTTGAACATTGCCACAATATATTTACAATACATAGTCAAATACCATTATTATGTGTATATTTAAGGTTTAAACTAAATGCCACACAACAAGATCTAATCGTTGGAGAGATATGTTTATATCTATGTACATTAATTAGTAGGGATGTCAGAGCCTGATTTAACAGCTCTCAAATGTAAAGTGAAGTAGCAAGTACATGCAATTATATGAAAAAGAAAGGAAAAAAGACAATATATGATAACACATTAGGGAGTATAACTCTCAATTATATATTAATTTTGCAATTGAGTATTGAGTTATTAAAAAAGTAATGAGTATAAGTTTATGTATGTGGCTCAATGTTAAACACTTGCAGACAGGGAATATAGCCGTAATGCTCCAACATAAGACCCTGTCTGTATGGAACTTAAGGAGGATTGGGCTATGGAGAAGAGAAGTCCTCCCAGAGTGGCATTAAAACAATATTTAAAAGTGAGTTTAGTAAAAAAACCCTTATATGTTAAGGGTAATAACTTATGTGTCTCCAAACGGTCACCTTTATAGGGCCACATAACAATTAAAGGTAAGACAATGTGCTTTACAGTTAAAAATGAGACAAAAACAGCTAAATTTGTACAAAAGGTACATTATTTACAATATGTACAGAACTATGTGCATTTATATATTTAAAATACATGTTGCCACCCTGGAGGGTTGAAAGAAGGAGAGATTTTTTGGAAGTGTAGGCCGATGTGAGTGGGGGAAAAGAAGAGCCAGCAGAGGTGGTGTCACTCAGTTGTACTAAGGGAGGTAATTGTGGTGATGGAGTCTACAATGGTTGTTTCCCCTGGACCAGAGGGAGTGCACGGTAAATGAAAAATAGTTTGTATATACTATTGAAGGAAAATTGATAATGGTAAGATGTAAAATGGTAAAAAGACCAAATATTACCTAGATGCATTAAAATAAACCCAAAAAGCTCTAATCCAACCAATATTATTAATATATTGGTGATAACAATGGAGGAAATAATACTAAAGTACCTTGTATGGTATGCAAAATGACAACTTAAACAGAAAAACCGAGGCAATTTGCTATATAAAATAGCAATTTAATATAAAAATAAGGATATTTGCTATAAAAGTAGCAATTTTAACATGAATTAATGCATTACAGAGTAAAATGGTTGCTGTGGTGTAGGAATAGCAATATTGAGATAAAAATTAAGGAAATTTGCTATATAAAATAGCAGTTTTTCACAAAAATAAGGAAATCGCTACACAAAATAGCAGTTATAAAAATATTTAATGTACTCCAAGGTACAAAATTAGCAGTTTCAACAAAGTCGACAATACTTTGTCCTGGATAGGGCTAAATAGGTGTTTATCATGGTATAAGGCCCTGCACCGTGCACTCCAGTCCGACATGGTTCTTCGAGTTTGAAGGGGAAAGGGTGGGGTGTCAAAGAGGAAGATAGGGGGTGCAATGCAGCCAACAATCCCAGGTTACTGGACAGCCTCGTTCTTTCTTGTAGTAAGAAATGTCATAAAATATGATTATATTAAAAAACTGAAAAATGTAAATGGTGGACTAACGTGTGGTTACAATGACTGACTGATGGGATTGTTTACCCTCGGGACTTCGGTTATAAACCATTGCCCGAGCACACTGCTTAACATAGAATTCTGCATAAAAAAGCCGAAAACGGCCATAAAATGGACAGCCCGATTTTACTGGGCTGTACCATTGGTATAAATAGAAAACTTTGCAGTGTTGGTGCGGTGCCTTAATAAAAATCTATTAGTTTAAAAATATCTAACCTTTATAAGAAGCGTTAAAAAGACGCAGTACTTTACAATGCCTAACGCTGTTAAAAAGCTGCGTTTTTATTGGTTGATGCACTTATAAAACAATGGCGCTGATTGGCCGAAAATTCTTATTAAGGATTGCAAGTAGGTCAATCCGTTTATAAATAGATTTTCCCACGGCTGCCTTTGTACTTAAAGAAAAAGTAAACAATAATAGTTTATATGCAAAAATATAAATGAAAGAAAAAGATGATAAATCCAAAAGAACTTGGACTTGTATTATAGTTATAAATTACTATGTTTCTGTTATGTTACTGAGCTTATTATTAATTATTATCATTAATATGATGTTGTTATTGTATGTTATTATTTGTTTTGTTTTTTAAGGTAGGAGAGAGAGAAAGAATAGCCCAATTTTTATAAGTAAAGATGGTGAAAACACACATACTGTTGTATGTGGCATCATCATTACCAGACCCACTGTTCAGTATATACTGCAATGGGTTTGTTGGAGTCTTTTGACTGTGGTTGCAATGAAACAACGCCCCTATTATATACTCTTGTTTAACAGACGCTATTTTACTCTATATGTATAAATACACACAGTTTGTATAATCCACGCTGCCAATTTAAGCCAACTTCTTTAATTGCCAATTAAAGGCGTGTGTCGCAAATTGATTGTTTGCGATGCACTAATTAATATAATTGCACTATCAAGTAATCAATAATTGAAATATCTTATAATCGTAGATTGGTAGTCGATAGGGTGTGGACGTGTTTTCATGTGCTCCACAAATATGTGTTTTATTCATATATTACGCGCACAGAAAAAGTTGATATTATGGTAGAAAAAGGATAATATGCAAAGTGTAATGCGAGTGTTACATTTTTCTTATAAAATCAATTTAGTAAAGACAAAAAATTTACTTTTTAAAGCATATTTATTAAATCATAGCACATTAATTATTGCCTGTTACATGTGAATATATTTCTATTTAAATATAAAATAACACTGACACAATTTTACAGTTTTAGCTGGTAGTACAATTACTAAAATAAATACGTTTCATTATAACAAACAGTCCGCTGTTTAACCTAAGTAAAACATAAATCATTTAAATAATATATACAATTAAAACCATCATTTGTTACAAAACGCAACTCAATAACGCTAAAAAATAACATAAAGAAGCATATATCCCAATATATTTATTAACAACATCATATTCAATTGCAATATTAGTTTATTCTATACAATATATCAGTGTGACGAAACCTCCACTGCCCTCCTTCATAATATCAGTGTGACGAAACTGCATTGTGACGAAACCTCCATCACCCATTGCAACTAATATAATCCCAAACGGTAATGTGATCAAAGTACAAACACCTTATTTGAATATTCCGACAGCGCTCGTCCTGCAGGGCGAGTGGCATTCCTGGCCGAAAAGATTAAAATTTTAGTTTTAACATATCTTAACCAAAAAAAGCAACATTTTTTTTATCGGCGATAACAAATTTACCGGATGTTTATTATTCACACTGCGCTAAAATTAGTCCTAACAACCGGTGTCGTGGTTAAAAAATCCGCGCACCTGCATTTTCGAGTAAGAAATGTGAAAAATCAAGCGTTGACACATCAATTTATAAGAGCGTAACAAATAGGATGGTAACCAATAAAAAATCACGATAAAACATATAAGTTACTGATTTACTGCATTTTTCAATAAATTGCAGGGCAAGTACATATTTCAGCAGTGCAAGTGAAAATTCTTAGCTACTCGCCCTGCAGGGCGAGATGCTGAAACAAAATTTGTCGACCCCTGTTATAGAAGTCTACATTATATTGTATAGCTGTCCATGAACCATCTGCCAGGTGTAAAAATCCAACAGATTCAGCACAATGTTTGTGTTACCACTTCTATCCAAGATGGCTGACAATTTGCTTTGTCTGTATGCCTATAGCCAGAGCAGGCGCAAGTCTTTTTCAAAATGTGGTCATGTACGACTGTAAACATTTCTTCATTGAGGTACCAAGACGGGCATCATTGAAGGTACCCGAAACATTTTATTTTTATTTCACAGATATCAACATTATTGTTTATTGGAAACAAAAGGTTGGCTTGATTTTTTAATGACTTCTGAAGAATGTTTATCAAAACAAGTATGGTTGGATTCCATTTAATGTTATTTTAAATACATTAATGAAAAAAAACGTTACAGGTTTATTTCTATTGATAACATGAATTTAAATTTAAAACAGCACATATATGTGGGAGCGATTGTCCGGATACCAATTGGAACATGTATCCGAATATAAAATAGAGGCCGAAATTCACCAAAATATTGTTTAAACAGAATCAACTGCCAAACGTGAATGATGAATTAAATATTTCCTTGTGATTGATGAATTTAACATTTCCTAACGATAGCATGCAGCAATTAAACATAAAAAAAACTGTACAAAACAGCAAGATATCGAATGAATGATACATGTAACAGATCGCGGTGGTGTAGTGGATGTGGTGTCCGCCTTGCGATCAGGAGTTGGTGGGTTCGCTCCCTAACTCGGGGAGCGTTCTCATTATCTCCTCCATAGACACCACGTACTGGTTCTTCCCAGGAAACGGACTCGACTTGTGGCGACTAGCAGTATATAAAGATAGATAGAAAAGGATTTGTTGTTGTTGTTTTCTAGGGGAGACAACTCGTAAGGCGATGAAAGAGACACCGTTGGCATTTGTGACTTACGCACGAACTCAAGAATAAGTTAACCACAAAAACAATTTTACTATATACGCGAAAGATTTTAAATAATGATTAAAAGATTCGTTTAACGTTATTGTAAAAAAAGAACATTAGTAAAACTCTGACCTACTTAGCGACTAAACGGTTAAAACAACCTTCAAATAGACTTTTCTTCATGTCATTTAATACAATTGTTGTTTTTCTTTCATTAATAATATTAATACTATCGAAATCCTATACCGAGACTATGCATCACATTAAAATATCCAATAAACGTAGTACATCTCTTTTCTTCAAGATGGCTGACTATTCGGCTAGTTGCAATAATTCAACTCTCAGCTTTAAAACCCAATGGGTTGAGCCGTCAAAGCAAAAATTATCATAGGCTCTTGGTGGTGTAGTGGATGAGGTGTCCGCCTAGCGATCGGGAGTTCGTGTGTTTGCTCCCCACTCGGGGAGCGTTCTCATTATCTCCTCCATAGACAACAAGTACTGGTTTAGTCCAGGAAACGGACTCGATAATGTCCATATCTGCCTAATAATGCTCAAAAGGGCGCTTGGCAGTATAAATACATATATATAAGTATAAATAAATAAAGTACCCGAAGATAGAAATAGATAGATAAATAGATATATAGATATGGACTTAACTATTCGGCTTGTCTCAACTGTGCAGGTGCGCTTTCGTCACTCGTCAGCTGGTCCATTTGTTTCCATATATGGCAGTGGTGGGCGTATTACTCGCCACGGACCGAAACACGTGTAGAATCCAACTCCCGCGTCACGTTCTCGCATTCATTGTTTCATTTATTGTCTGCATAAGTACTTTTAATTGAGATCGTTTAAGACGAGCGTTTGATATGTGATTAATTCTGGGGTAAGTATGAGATTCTTAAAATGGTTGAAACCCACAAAATATTGTATTGACCGTTCCAAGGCAAACACTATGCAGGTATTATATCTTTATCTATATTTACTTATTCCAATGACTCACTATTACTTATATATTCTGTTGTTTTGTTTTATTTTTAGGACACACACAACCAGTGTAATCACAATATGGAATAAAATGATAATATATAGCATATATATGTCGCGTTCTGAGAAAACTGGGCATAATGTATGTGCGTAAAGTGTCGTCACAGATTAGCCTGTGCAGTCCGCACAGTCTAATCAGGGACGACACTTTCTGCCTAAATTGTATTTTTGTTAATAAGAGACTTCATTTAAACGAAAAAAGTCATAAAAGCGGAAAGTGTCGTCCCTGATTAACCTCTGCGGACTGCACAGGCTAATCTGGGACGACACTTTACGCACATGCAGTATGCCCAGTTTTCTCAGAACACGACACATATAAGAGTTCTATACCGTTTACAAACACCATTGAGTTGAATTGTAACTGCTGGACATTTTTTTTAACGATAGCAAGTAAGATAGTGTTAAGGATCGTTTGCGTAAGTATCGCTAATTGGGTCATTGTCGATCTGAAATGGCCCACAACTCACCCGGGGGTGACTAGAAGCCGATTCATGTCACCCTGAGGTGACTTCAAGTCGACGCTAGTCACCCCCGGGTGACAAGAATCGGCTTGAAGTCACCCCAGGGTGACATGAATCGGCTTCTAGTCACCCCGGGTGACAAGAATCGGCTTGATGTCATCCCGGGGTGACATGGATCGGCTTCTAGTCACCCCCGGGTGACTTGTGGGCAAATTCAGGTCGACAATGACCCAATAACGTTAATTGGCCCATTACTTTTATGTAAAATGAACCATACCGTCGAAACTAAGGCCACAACAAATTGATCCGTTTTTGTACGAAGTTTGGCCCAAAGAATAAGAACGAGCGAGCGGAATAAAAAAATAAAATATTTTATTCCGTTTTCTAAATATTGAAAGACAGGCAAATAGCGAAGAACAAACAAACTACATATTTTGTCAATATTACCGGTTCATGAAAATTTCTGTCAAACGCATTCAAAGCAGTATATATTACCAATAATGTCCTCAATATGACCCAATCTGTTCTTGTATTTTGTTAGTGATGTTACCCATGACACGGGTAATGCTTTGTTTCTACCGTTAATCATGAATGACACAATAAGGGCAGAGTATAGTCCTGCAACCTCTGCTGCATGTCAGCTTTAATAACGGGATGCTAATCTTCAACAATGTTATTCTACCAACCAAAGCCCGTATCTGCAACACACTCAATTAATACGTGCAGTAATTTAAAGGATCAGCAATACTTATACTTTTTCGTTTTTGTGCACTTCATACTATTTTCTCAATAATGCAAATGCAAAAACAAAGAGGCGCAATAAAACATTTGTTTTCCATTTTATTTTTCGAGTTAAGTTCCGACACAACCGCCGAGAAACCAGTCAATGTGTATTGGCGTGATTGTGATTGCGCATACAAATATATTATTATGATGATAATCATCAAGAATACGAGTAATCACCTACCGTGATTGGCCGAAAAGAAATATTTATTACATGAATTAACATGATGACGCATATGACTGTCCATATAATGTAAATTTGTTGGAAGATGGATTTGAGATTGTATTAAATGCGATTTGCAACGATACATCGATCCTTTTCGTGTGAGGCAATCAATTCATTAAAACAAACACTGCCGCGTGGTAAGAATGTTTTTAAAAGCAATGCAAAAGCTGCAATGTGGTACTGATAATTAAAGATACGATAGCACGAATGTATTGCCCTTTCACTGAGGTGGCTCAATTTTGTCAAATCGTTTTGACGTGTTGGCTGGTTTGAAGAATGTTTTTATTACACGCAAGCACGAAATAACGACAAATATATTGGCCAGAACGACAATACGGGCGACAAAGGTAATAACTGTCGTCTCCACACACTTTTTAGTGTCGTCCCGTTGGTTATATGTGTCGTACTTTTGTGCAAACTTCTAACTTCAAGTTTTGTGAAAGAAATCATAATTGTAACACTTCTGCTACATTGCAGACGTCATGTGTCTCATTTAAAATAAAAACAAAATATTAGAACATGTCAAGAACGTTTGTTTTATTTTTTCATAAATGAACGGTTATATAAAAGACAAATTACACAGTGAAATACAGAAATACAGATTTCTTCAAGAATTGTACAATACAATAAATTTTGACCAGCAAAAAAGTGACTTTTTGAAAACCGTGCAACTGCCTTCATATTAACTCATGCCATCAAGCTATAATTTGAACAGTCGTTTTCCTTTACCATTCCCTAGTTAACACCAATAAGTTAGCATACACTAGACTATAATTGTATGTATCTTATATACAGCAGTAAAATACATAAGTTTACCATGTATTAGATGCGTTATAGAAGCTGTCATCAAACCAAACACATGGTCCGTATTCACAAAGCGCCTCAGGGGCAACTTAAGCAACTTAAGCATTTATACAAGCAGGAATTCAAATTCTTAAGTTTGTTTGTAAGATATACAGGATTTTTAAATTTAAGATCGGTTTACACTTGTTAATGTTACTTCAATGTCTGAATCATTAAACAAACATAAATCAGAAGCCTATTAAAGCGGTTAAGACAAAACTTATAACGTATTGATTCGCCACAATTAATTTGATTGAGCTTCTCTAGGCGCGTTGCAAGATGTTAAATATGGTAGCACTGAAGAAGAAACAGAAATATTAAATCGTGTATAGAAGTAAAGATTGCTTTATGAAAACGGGTCCTTAGTTGTGTTTTCTTCTTGTACCAGTTCTAGGCCACCAAAATGCCACTGAAAGAGCTCCTTGAGGAACCATACACATAGCGACCGCTGTTAATTATGTTCTCCACCCACACGTGATCATGCTCAGCGAGGTTGACGAAGACCGAATGGCTGCAAGAATCGTAAGTATTATAACATACGATTTCCGCTATCGTCCCCTCGGTATGTACGAGCGCCGCGTACACAGACCCAGTCGTTGTCAGTGTAACCGAAAACATGTAGATTCCGCTGGTTGGTACGATGAAAATCCCGCTTCTTGCGCGATAGCCATTCCCTACGTTCAGGATGACTTTCTCAAACGTTATCCTTTGATTCACACCAATGCTGCTTTGATCAGCTTGTTTCAATGCCGTAAAGACCACTCTGCTACGGTTAGAGTATGCTTGCGCTGCAATTAAAGGCCATTGTATTTTAAATAGCATTTTGACTGAGAATTTCTTAATAATAAATTAAAAAATGGCCCAATCAAAATACTTTTAAAATTAAATATTTGTGTAATATTTATAATTAAGACCATGCTTGCGAATTTCTTGCCTATAACACTGTGTTTGTAATGTAATAAACTCAGAATGTTTAAGCAAATGCATACAAAAACACTACTTACAGCCAACAACGACTTCCGGTGTATTGACGTTGACAGCAGTGGCATAATCACTGGGTCCATTGCGTTGTTCTTTTCGTTCTATTCGTTCTTCATGAATCTTCAATTGCTTCTGCAGTTGTTGGTACATTTCCTTCAAAGGAAAGTTCTTCGATAAAAATATAAAATAAATAGAGGATATTTGTTCATGTCAGTGTAAGATCGTTTGTTATTTCACGAGTGGTCATAGAAAAAATATTTTCACGAGTGGCGCAAATAATATTTTTCTATGATCGCGAGAGAAATAACAAACGATCTTACACTGACATGAACAAATTGTCTGTTTCTTTTATGCCCCTTTTTCAAGAAAATAATTAATTATAATTTCCCATCCGCTGAAAAGTGACCCTCTCTCCCGTGGCGTGCCTCAAAACATTAAAATGACGTCATTTTTGACGTCATTTGTTGACGAAATAAAGCATAATTCCATGGAAATTCTTCAGTTAAACTCTTTTACAATGTGAATAAACGGTAAAAAAATCCATAAAATTAAAAGAAAAGATGTTGGATTCGGTGGATAATCGATATTATTTTACTCGTGATCATAGAAAAACATATAAACAAGGATATTAACAAGGGAAGTACATCTTGATATGATAATCTAAAAATAGAAAAAGAAATTCCGAAAATTTGTTCTTTTCACAAGTTCAAATGAAAACTTAGTAAATGAAAAACGTATAGGGAGTTTATAACAAAGTTCTTGTTAAATTGTGAAAAAACGACCGGAATTCGCGGACTGTCATAACTGACAGTTGGACGTCGAGAATTACACACTGCGATTTTGGGGACATATTTGTGAAACTTTAAGCTGTTTCGGACATACTTGATGGATTTTCATCAAATAAACGGTGTTTAATCATAGATTGTTGCTTCCTGCTGGCAACCGCATTGACATTTGTGTGCATTATTCGATCTTTCATGCTGTTGCATAGCGTTATTAAATACACCCATTAAATCATCGTTGGATGCCTTTTGTTTTATAATATATAAGGACAAAACATATTTTCAAGTACCTGTGATTATATCATTAGGTATAAAAGAAACCATGACTATTTAAAATGTGCATCCCGTTTTACTCAGCCAAATTATTTTACTAGCGCAAAGCAATAAATATTTAGTAAATAAATAACATCATTGCAATATTCATGTATACCAATTTTAGTTTTAGCTAAGTACATGTATGTAATAACTTACATCGGTTGTTCTTTCAGGAACCATGGTCAGAAGTTGCTCCATAGCCGATACATTGTCATCCAATCCAGTAACTGACATAGCATGCCCGGTGGTCAGGAAGACTTGCACGAACACTGCCGCGATCAACATCAACATCATTGCTGATGTATTCTTGGTAGTCGTTAGAGAAGTATAAGAGGTGAGGACGTGGTCTTCGGTCTTATATAGCGTTGAAGAATAAATGCCCGGGCAATACTTGACCGGTTTTAAATTATATTGAACAGGACATAATAACGTCTGTTGAAATTTATCTTTGTCCTCATCTTTGCTCGTGACTTCGGCATATCGTTTCAATAGGCTTTGACGGATGCAGACATCCTTGTGTTGAGAGCGATGTATAAGATATAGAAGCTGTAAACTAGTATCAATTTAGCAGAGTCGCGTCGTTTTTATGCAGTACAATGCAATTTTTTTAAACCAACAACATTTTCAAAACAAGGATGTAACCTAAGTGTTCACGAGGTCATCATGCATTTCGCATGCTTGCCAAACCTTCAAAGTCGCGGACAAAATTCTTCCGACGAATATTGTTTTGCGATACATATTTATAATACGCAAATATTAAAGATGTGCTCGTATGTTTTCCGTGTTTTAAAACTCTCTTCTATGCATGCGACTTTCGTTCGCTGTGACATGGATTGTGCGTTTATTTCTTTCCATATGAGCAAAGGGGTAGATGAAGGCTCCATAAATATATATTATCTCTATAAGAGGTTATACTAAAATATGTAAAATTTGCAAAACAAATCATTCACATTGGTTTTTAATTATATCGTATTTGTATCTTAGAGTGAACGATCTAGCAAAGAAATATACTATCGCTATCAATAAAACAATAATCAATAGTTTCGTGTACATGTATATAATAATAAGCATGTTTGCATCTACATATGCATTTAACAGTATAATAATTATAAAATGATTGTCGATAAATTGAAAATCTTATAATTTTATGTCTTGTCAACCTAACAAGACAACAACAAAGTAAACCGGCATCAACGATATCACGTAAACAAATTAATTAAACGCATCGCACATACAAACAAACCAATACGTTAAGTTTACTTATGCAGTGGTCGGACGGGATAGTCTTTACAGCGTTAGTTTGCTTATGTTTTAATAACCGTATGCTACGCTTACCTAACATTACAATGTACTTTCAATGCAGTAACCTATTGCATATACTAAACAAATTGCTTTTATTGACATCAAATAATAACAATAATAATGCAATATTTCAGATAAAACAATACAACTTTTTAATTATTTCAAACCCACAGAAAGTAATAAAGCAAAATAATTAATTAGACAATAAGATATTTAAATGTTCGCAGCACATTTGGTCAAAACAAAATAAAGGAATATGTTTAATCCAATACTATTTTTCTATTTTAATTGCATAAGTTTAGGGCTTTTCTTCGGTATCGCAAGCTCACACCAGAAAGAAATTTACCGGACGAAACGTCATTGCTTTAAAACGACCTCTTATAAGCGTTTACGAATACGTTTTTAAAGCTACATCAACACTAAATATCAACGAATATTTCATACAATATTTCGTAACAAAATATGCCAAAATTGCAACGCTAGATGTGGTCTGGTAACATAGATTTAACAAGATACAAAATGCTTTATTTTTATTTTGTTGTAGCACAATATATTCCATTTTAATTGCCCGCAACGATATCTATTCATACGACACACGGACACTAAATTGGTACATGAACATGTGCTGAACATAATGTACCACACACAATTAAAAAAAGAGCATGTTGTATCTTGTTAAATCTATGTTACCAGAGCACATCTAGCGTTCAGATTTTGGAAATTGCTGTAAGAAACACAGATTATTTTAATGGATTAACTTTATGTTAGGAAATATTCCTTGATTTTTAGTGTTCATGGGGCTTTAAACTGCATTCTGTTATTTCACATTGTTGGAGATAAAGAATTCTATTTTAATTTAAAAACACTTGGTATATATTCATCAAGAAAAGCGTGATCTGAGCGTGTCCGTTGCAATATAAATAGATTTTAACATCATATACAGCCTGCAACAACCCACCGAGATAATTGAATGTCAAAGTCATCCTCGAGTGTATCCGCAAATCATCTGCATCATGCATTAAACCGGCGACATGTCCAAGGAAAGCTAGCAAAAAAGATCCGGGATCAACCAGACACAATTATAACAAAAAGTTAAATATCCTGTTGTGTGCGGATTTAAACTAGTTTCTGACCATATTTATATAAATGTCGAGCACGCACCTCCCAAAGTGACCTTAAAAAACGCCTTAATCAGGGACGACACTTCGCATAAACTGGATATTCGTTTAGAAGACACTTTTAACAACAACAAATATATACATGTAAGCGGAAAGAGTTGTTACTGATAGCCCTCTGCTGACTGCACAGGCTGCGGACTGCACATGTTTATATAGGTCGACACTTTACGTGCATGCATTAAGATCCGTTTTCACAGAGCGAGGCTCAAAAACAATAATAGACATACATGTCCTTTCATTACACATGATTTGCTTCACATGACATGTGACGAAAGACAACATATTTGTTATTATTATATTATCATATATATTGTACAATTATTGGCTGAGACTTGGAAATACTAATTTATTGTTCCCTAAAATGCATATTTGCATGCATGTCTTAAAGCGCGATATGCTACGTGTACGTAACAATACTTAAATGCAGCAATCTATAAAGTAAATAACTTGCTTTTATTGAAAGCAAATACTAATAATAATGCAAATTTTCAGATAAAAAATACAATTTTTTAATTATTTCAAACATACAGAAAATAATTAAGCAAAAAAAAAACTGAATTGCTGATGTTTCACATTGTTGGAGATATAGACTGCTATTTTAATTTAAAAACAGTTGGTATATACATGTATATTCATCAAGATTAGATCGATCTAAGCGTGTCCGTTTGAATATAAATAGATTTCAACATCATATACAGCCTGCAACTATCCACCGAATTTATTGCATGTCAACGTCATCCGTGAGTGTATCCGCAAATCATCTGTATCATGCATTGAACCGGCGACATTTACAAGTACAAGATATCAAAGAAGGTCCGTGATCAATCAACTAAACTTGAGAAAAAAAACACATTTAAATATCCTGCTATGTGCGGCTTTAACCTAGTTGCTGACCATGTTTATATAAATGTCGAACGACATTTGATATGGTATTTGTCATATAATGACCCGACTAGTTGGGTCAATATATACTGTACCCCCAAAACATTGCTTCAAAAGGTATTTTAAATGATGCTGGTACGGTAGATGTTACTTTATGACACATCAAAAAGTTTACCGAAATCGGACTTCCGGAAAGTAGTTTTTTCAAGATGGCCGCCAAGATGACCACCAAAACCTATTTATGATCATAACTATGATCCACTCAAATTTGATGATTCTGGTGTCTATACCTAGATTTTAGGGGGGGGGGGGGGGGGGGGGGGGGAGAACACATTAACATCATCGGACATAGTGTAGGTGTATTAAATTACACAACAAAACCAGTCTTTTGACTGAAACGTAGTGATTGTTAAGTCAAATACCATAGTTTCGATGACAAGGAACACATTTATTTGTTATCACTAAGAAGTTGAATTATCATGAAATCCGATGTATGACATTCACCTGTCCACCATCACCTGATATACAATCAGCTTTGTCGAAAGCATTTTTTATTCTCTGTAAAGTGCAATCGCGCATTTGTAACATGAAGTCGATCCCCACACTGATCCGACATTTTTCTAACCGTTCAAACGCGCGGTTGCACTTTACTGAAAAAATACTAATTTTTTTTAAGAAAAAAAATCATGATACCTATAGAAAACTCTCACGAATGAGCGGGCTCTCAACTTTATGCCATTAAAAATGGAGAAATGTTTTAAAATACATCTTTAAAAATGTTATCTGGGTCGATCTTTATTCTCCCAACACATTATCTTAAAAAGTAACGTGGTAAAGGCACCGTGTGTATGCTATTTGCAATGCACCGCATGGAGTTCTTATCATCAAGGGAGTTGACTTTTCAAAATGTTTTATTTTTATAAGGCACAGGCTAGGTATCAAACAGGATACGTATGCTAAGACACACATAGAGCAATGCAGTATGAATCTAACAAAGCTTTAACAATATATGCGTTCTGAAAAAGTGATATCGTACCAGTGCAATGTGGTTTAAGAGGGTTATTGAAACGCTTTATCAATAAGGCTTATGGGCATCTTCAGCCGACTAAAATCAGGTTAAAGGTTTAGTCAAATTACACAAAAGCGTGTGTCGCTTGGTAGTCTTTTTGTAAAGTAAAACATATTGGACTTATCTTACAACGGCCAACATTCTCTATCATTACGGTTGAGTCAGTAAATATGCACGTTTGGTCTTTGTCTTGACTTGATCCTGAGTTTATTTGTCATCTGCTGCGGGATTAGTCCCAGTAGCTCGGGTAGGCAGCAGGCGGCTAGAGCGTCCAGTGATGGCCATCTTTTTGATTGAATTGATGGAAGAAGTGGCACGCTCGGCATGCCCATACAACCTCAGACGCCTGGCTCTCAGTGATGCCGTGACTTGTGGTATCCGGTATTTACCATACAGCGTGTCAGTGTCGACTCCGTCGTCAGGTTTGACACCGCAGATCCAGCGGGCCATTGTTCTGTCGTTTCTACGAAGTCGTTGTAGATCAGAAGCGGATGGTGCCCACGCTTCACTACTGTGAAACATGGCAGAACGTACACATGCATTGAACACTGTGCCACGGATTTTAAGGGATACATGCTTCGACGTCAGTATTGGTAGGAGCTTCTTAAACTTTCCCCAGGCAGTGCAGCATCTGGTGATGATTGCAAGTTATCAGCCTCCCCAAGCACATAACGTTTCACCCAGATAGCAGAAGCAGGCTTCAACATCAAGCTGTGAGCCATCAACGACTACCTGGGTAACTGGTCTTCCATCAATTGGACGTACCTGGTCCAGGCATCTCGAACATACATAGTCCGTGATGCTGGTGATTCTTCCCATGATGCCACTGCACTTTTTGTGAACCTAAAGTTCGCACTGGGTACACTCAATCGAGTTCACTCCTACTCCATTACTACATACCGCACAGGGATATGCTCCCGCGTCACGTAGCAGATTCAGTCGAGGACCGGTGATCAAGAGCTTTTTATTCTTCATATTGACCCTCAGCACCTTGCTTTCCATTCCATCTTTTCAATCTTTTAGACTGGAGAGACACTTCTCAAGTGAGTCCGCGATCACAGCAAGATTATCAGCGTAGAGGAGCTGCCATGGGACCACGGCGCGAAATTCCCCCGACAGAGCCTCGACCCTGTATGACACGTACTGCACATTCCTGAACTCCAAGACTCCTCAGAGCCCACCAGAGGACCTTTCTTTGTACTCTATGAAATGCTTTCTCAAGATCGAAAGAGGCAATATACAGTGGCTTGTTTGCTTCAATGTATTTTTCCTGTAGCTGGCGTATGATGAAGATTGCATCAGCCGTACCTCTACCAGGAACAAAACCAAACTGCATACCATCGATATCGACTTTCTCGCGTATGTGGGTGTCAAGTACACGCTCAATCAGTTTCATCGTGTGGTCCGTAAGATTTCACCCACGGTAATTACCTCTGGCTTGAGCCTCTCCTTTACCTTTGTAAAGGTTAAGGATGTGGCTCTCCTTCCAGTCATTGGGTATCACACCATTGCTGAAGACGACCTCAGTCAGCTGTCTCAGCATTTCTGTTCCCTCCTCACCAGCTGCTTTCAACATCTCAGCAATCACACCTGACGGTATGGGGCTTTGCCGCACTTCATCTTGCCAAAGACTTTGCGGATTTGTTCTTCTGTGAGTGGTGGGGAGTCCCTTCCACAGGGGCAACTTCAGGAAGTAGCTCACTGGGCCACTCGAACTCAACATTTAGTGGCGCTGAATAGTGCTCGGCTTTTATTTTCTCTTCATCACGGAAAGACAGTTCACCGCATCATTTCTAACACATTTCTCACCAACAACATCCTGGTTTGTCCTGTCCATTTGCTTGGCCAGCTTGAATATGCCTCTATCGTATGGAGAGAGAATGGCGGATTTCTCTTTCTCAGCCTTGGACTTGGCTAACCAGACAGCTTGCTTAGGAGCACGTTCAGCCTCGCAATAGGCATCTTTGGCAACGTTTGCCTCAATGGTACAGCCAGCTTTATTCAGAGCTTTGAAGGTTTTGTAACATGTTGTTTTTCAACATCACTGTCCCACCACCAGGTTTCTCTCTTCCACTGGTGGTTTTTAGAGAGACCACGAACTTCACTTGCTTTTTCAAGCAGGGGGTTCTTTAACCTCATCCAAACCTCTCCAATAGTGTCGGCAGGGTTGACATCGCCAGTAACAACTTTTTCAGTGAAGGCATCACGGAACTTGTCTGCCACAGCCTTATCCCTCAGCTTTCAAGTGCGAATGCGAGGTGTGAATTTGCGTTTGCCAACTTTAGGGATGAAAATAGTGATATCACAAACAACAAGATTATGTTGTTGGACACAATCCTCAATTGGAATTACCTTCACATCGGTGATTGCTCTGCGATACCTCTTTGGGTAGAGGATATAGTCAATCTGCGTTCTATGATTTCTCGAGCAGTAGGTAACAAGATGGTTCTCCCTCTTTACAAATCAGGTATTGCCTACAACCAGATCGTTGGCTAGAGCAAATTCTAAAACTCTCTCTCCCTCCTTGTTGCGGACACCGAAGCCTCGACCACCTTGTATGTCACCAAAACCATAACTCTTGGCACTGACATGGCCATTCCAATCCCCAAGAGGCACAAGAATTTCTGAAGCTGGGATTTTGGTAACAACACTCTGAAGGTGGTTGTAGAAGCGGTCTTTCTCAGCCTCAGGGAGTCCAGACTGTGGTGCGTATACGGAGATAAAAGTGAATACCGCGTTGCCAATGATCAACCTCACCAAGATGTGTTTGCGGCTATTGGACGCCATTTTGAATTACTATGTTGCGTAAAAGAAGAACATAATGTTTAATTATTTGATTGAGTTCTTTGCCCACTGAAACCTATGTATAGACAACAGCAAAATCATCAATTTGAGTGGATACAGACATAGTTATTATCATAAGTATGCTTGGCGGTCATCTTAAACTGTCAGGAGGTCCTATTTTGATAAACTTTTGATATGTTATAAAGGACCTCCAGCCCTACCAGGATCAGTGAAATCGGTTACAATACCTTTTGTAGCAATATTCTATCGATCCGACTAATAGTCATATAAGAAAAACTGCCCCGCCCCTACCCCCGGCGGCAATGCTTTTCAACAAACCAGAAGAATGTTTTAACTCTGAGAAGTCATTATAACAAGTGTTCTAACCAAGTTTCTTTAAGATTGCACTAAAAATGTGACTTCAAGAGTATTAAGAATTTTTTACTATAGCCATATAAGGAAAACTGCCCCGTTCCCTTGTGGCCATGTTTTTCCACCAACCGGAACCATTTTTGGAACTGGGCTCAGATATAATTAGACCAAATGTTCCTCCCGAGTTTCATGATGATTGGGCCATAAATTTGACTTCTTGAGTGTTAACTTAACAATGTTTTACTATAGCCATATAATGAAAACTGCCACGTCCCCTGGTGGTCATGTTTTTCCACCAACCGGAACCATTTTTGGAACTGGGCCCAGACATGATAAGACCATATGTTCCTCCCAAGTTTCATGAAGATTGGGCCATACATTGACTTCTTGAGTGTTAACTTAACAATGTTTTACTATAGCCATATAAGGAAAACTGCCCCGCCACCTGAAGGCCAAGTTTTTCTAACGGAACTCAACCATTTTCAAACTTGGTCCGTATATAATTAGAATAAATGTTTCTACCAAGTTTCATGAAGATTGGACTAAAAATAATAATTCGGTATATTTCAAAAGTAAAAAAGCTCTCGGTATTTTTTAACCAATACCATAACATATGCTCTAGTTCCTTTAAAAGCTTGTCTGATAATTACAGAGCGCCACATATTTTTAAGATCTGTTGTTTTAGAATGTTTATTACAAATACAAATTGCACACAAATTGGTTATTACAATTCAAAAACCGGAATGTATATCAATCACAAGTACAAGCATAAATATTCCCAAAAGCAACAAGATATAAAAAATGTATGGAGGAAATACACGATTTATTCAAACGCACAATTTATTCAAACAGACATGAACTAAATGAGAGATATTGGACAAATCAGATAAAATAACAATTTGCATTATAAAATTAAAGCATATTTGATATTTAAAATGTATTTAACAAATTTGTGCAGGCACCATTTTCAAATAAAATTGGAAAATGTCAAGTAAAAATGCATTTATAAAATACTGAATGTGACTTCAAAACAGCTAATTTCAATTATAATATATTCTTATGAATTATGGCAGTGATTTAAATTAACACAAGCCTGCATGCACCGCACAATGAAGCTTTGAACCCGGCTCAGAATTTTGGTAACAATTAATAATTGAAACTTGGACTTGCTTGATCATTTTGGCAATGGTCAAATTGTTCATGACAGAATCAAGTATGAATATGAGCATTCATTTATGTATGTAAATACGTGTATTCACAAAAAGCTGCCCTTTTAACATGTAGCATAGAATAGAACATCTCTGTTTCTACCATTTCAAATATTATTAAAACATTACACAACAATTATATACGTAGTGCTTTATGCACATAGAAGCATACACAGATAACTGGTAAACCCATTGCTGACAAAATATTACAGTTTCAAATATATGTGTTCGGATACAATTTATGTTATGAATTTAAGACTTGCATGATTGTTAAAATGTTTACATTAATTCTCCACACACTTTCCACAAATAAATAGCATACACATTATTGGCTAATGCAAATAAGTGTATTACTACTGGCACATACATATTTAACCCATTTATGCCTAGTGAACTCTCCCATCCTTCTAAATTGGATCAATTTATTTAAAAAAAATAGGGATGTCTAGTATATTTATTTCTATATTTAGAATATTTTTTACAGAAATTCCTTAAGCAAGCAGCGCAGACCCTGATGAGACGCCGCATCATGCGGCGTCTCATCTGGGTCTACGCTGTTTGCCAAGGCCTTTTTTCTAGACGCTAGGCATAAATGGTTAAAATGTTTTCCACTATTTAATAACTTTTCTATTCAATAAATTTGGCACAGTCAAGACAAACATTCCCCTAGTATAAAATGTCAATGCAACAAATGGGCAAACAAAAAACTTTCATTTTTTTGTTTTCGTATTTTGCAATCTTACAGACAAAGTTCAGTCGTCAGCACTAGTTCCACTAAACATGTTCCTTTATTTCATTCTCAAGGGGAACAAAACATTTACAAAAATGACCTACTGTATGCTTTTACAAATATTGCATTTCGATACACATTTTTGTATACCAGGCAGATGCATATCACCACAACTTACTAAAAAGTAAAGTTATTTTATGTTGGAATACATTCAAAGCAAACACAAATAAAAAAAATCATCGTATACATGTACATTGAAAGGAATGATCAAATCACAAAGGTTCAAGCGAATGGCAATAAAACTACTGTTTTTAAACATATTGAAAAATTACACCTTTATAAATGGAAAATAAATGTAAACTGTTCCTATAAAAACTACAACTGTCACTGTCGTGCCTGAAATACCACCTGCATGCAACTTTGTCAGAATAACAGGCACTTTAGTTTAAAGCACTGGTTATCCAACAATTCAAGCTTCCAACCAATGAAATTTCATCTTTTACCACACATTGGAAAATCTTAGCCAGAGAATTACAAAGGCAATAACTGCAAAATCATGAAGTTTCAGGTTGATACATCGTATAGTTTGCATGATATGCCCCATACTCACCTAAAACATAATAAATTAACAAAGAGCAATTACTCTAAAAATCATTGAAGCAAGAGTTATGGCTCTTGTGCACAACACAGCCCTTCAATGAGAGCATCCCTCATATTCACTTAAAAGTTGGTACCTCCTAGACATTTCTACAAAATGTTAGTATAAAAAGTAACAAAGGGCAACAACCTTTTACAAAAAAATGGAAGCAATAGTTAAAGCTCTTGTGCACGACCACTAAATGAGATGTATCTACCAATTAAGCTTTAAGCTTATAAACCTTTTAGTGTAAAAAGCATACACCAGAAAAACTTAAAATATAAAAGGAAACCAAGGGCAATTACTTGAACACATAGAAGCAAGATTTGTTGCTCTTGTGAACTGCACGTCTCCTAAATGAGACCTAACAACTCATAATAAAATTAAATAAATCGTACAAACACGTCACTGTTTATTAAAATGTCTTAGGTACTAAACATGTTTCGGCCATAGCCTTCATCAGTAGTACATTAATATCAACAAATACAAAGGAAGTGACGTCAACGTTATACAATAACGTAACGTCGTTTGGCGGAAAAATATATAGTACATAATATAGTTTTTTTTGCTTTTTTTTCTCTTCACAAAATACGGATATATGGATGTCTTAACATGTTGACATATTAGTTGTAAATATATGTGTTTAGACGATGTACTTTGTGCAAGTCTTGAAAAAAAATGTCTGTCTGTCTGTCTGTCTGTCATAATATAACATAATACATAATACAAAGATGGATCAGTGATGATACAACAGTCTATTAGTAATAATATAATTTATAAAAGAACATAGTAATAGACAAACATCAAATGTATATGTAAATTATGTTTATGTCCTATATGTCATACAGCAGTTTATTATTTAGACCGTTAGGAATCATAGTTTTTAATTTATGTATCCAATATGTTTCTTATAAACATAAACCTAACAACGCACTAAGTTTCAAGCTGATACCTATCAAAGTTATGCTCCAGACAAAAACATACGTAGCAAAGAATATTTTAATATGGTTAAATAAATATAGATTTTTTCTAGGCTAAGATTGTATTAAGATCAAATCATACCCTGTTTGTTGAACTAACATAGTAACACTAAAAGTTATTAAACCAAATCCATTAAAATACCAAATAACACTAATAGCAATACCAAAAACTGCCTTAATGTCATGTAACTTAATATTAGAACTGTCAAGTTCCGCTAAGAGACAGAGCAGCACCAGTGTCCCTGTGTCTGACTAGAGGTTGTGCTATCAACTACACTGGTCCCCAGTCCATCTCGTGTCGAGCCCTCAGTCTGTACCTGCGTGTCGATCGTAATGCTCGTGTTCTCTTGCTCCGGTTCTGTGAGTGACTCGTTCTGAAGTACTGCCCGACAAACATCTCGAAATGGCTGTGCACATATGAAATAGTGTGAGTCTTTATTTAACTGCTTTTGCAGGGATTTTCAGGACTTCAAACAGCACTTATTCAGAGATAACTGGGTTAAGTGCATGTGCAAAAAGTATTGTCCCAGATTAGCCAGTGCAGTCTGCACAGGCTGTTCTGACATGACACTTTCCGCCTAAACTGGATTTTTGCTAAAAAGAGACTTCATTTAAACAAAAAAAAACATAATATGAGAGCCATCCCTGATTAGCCTGTGCAGTCCGCACTGGCTTATCTAGTATGATACTTTACACACATGCATCAAGCCCTGTTTCCAAGAATGTGGCTCAAATACTTGCATCATAAGGGATGCATGATTTTTCTGCTATGTTGGTTCTGCTTTTTGTTGCAAAGGTTCTGAACAATTAACCTACAATCGTTACATAGAGGACAATGCTTGGTTTTGGCTGATAATTGATTTAAATTCACAAGTAATTAGCGGCTGCTTTATTTTCTATGATCACAAATTAATTAAAATTCAAATCTACAGAAACCATGAAATGTTATATTTATTAAATCCTTTTCCTTTCTTTACATTTTAAAAGGGCTAAATTGTATTATTTTACAAGAATTATAATGTCATGATGTCATAATAACAAAGTCATTAAAAACAATTAAAGTGAGAACTATTTTTCATTTATTTTTTAATGTTTACACAGTTTATTGCCAGTTTTTAATCTTTCATATTTCTCTATAAACCACAGGAAAGCATAACATGTAAATGGCTAACATTGGTGTATGTTTAAAACATTTCAACCCATGGTTGAGTGTGAAACTTTTATTTATTACTTCTACTTTTTATGTCGATAACAAAGTGTAATAGCTCAACATTCAATCTTCAAAATATTTCCGCACTATGAACTATATCTAACGGATTAAGTATTTAAGTATTGATCTATATTTTCAATGTTTACTAACAAAATTGTCGGAAATTGTAATTATTATTTTTTTAAATAGGACATGGGATGGACACAAAAATCAATTGCAATGTATGATGCAAAATACAAGGAATGTTAATGCTTACCTTTTCAACATTATTTCTGTCCTTAGCACTAACTTCATAAAAATTTAAACTGTTCTGATCAGCAAACTGAAAAATGCACAAAATGTAATGATTTTTTTTTTGCAAGAGCTTGTACATATTGACAAACAATTTACTTTCAAGAAACATCAAACTAAACCACAACTGAAATTTAAGATTTTAAACGCTGTTATTGAAAAGAAACAACAAACAAACGAAGATGTATGTTGGGGTTAAATTTAAATGACATTTAACACATATGAAAATAATACTTAGCCCTTTCCCACCCAGATAAGCACTTTGATGCGTTTGTAGTCCCTTAGAAAATCAAATTAAATATAAGATCTTTCTAACTAGATATAAGTTTTAAAGGCTTCATTTTCAACCCTAAAATTCTTATGAGCAGCAACCAGCATAAAGCCTGAACATACTGCAAGTTACTCACATGCTGTTCTGGTTTTATGCTGTTTGCATACAGCCATTTTCAATATGCTTTTGAGTGGGAAAGGGTTAAGTAAGACATAAAGATACAAAAACAACAAATTAAATCAATAATGATCCCAAATATCTCACAACCCACTCACTGTCTGTGCCTCAAGGAATGTCACCTGTCTGGTTCCAGCTTGTCACTCTTGTTCCCCATCAGTTTCACCACCGTGTGTTCCTTGCAGTTCTGTGCACAATAGGACACAACATTTACATGTACTGCATGGATTTTCATCTCTTACAATTAAATTATGAGTGTGCCCTGAAACCTTATGAGAGGGCCTTAAAAAAGAGCTGTCAGAAGACAGCACGCTCGACTATTCAAGTGCTTGACAGTATAAAGTAAGCCATCATGGGGAAATTGTTCATATTCAATAAGGTCAAGGTAGTATAGTCATATTCTAACTGGAAGAAGACCATAATTGATACATATTGATCGCTTATGTTTTAAAGAAGTGGTACATTATAGATGATTCTGAGTTCAGGTATATTTTCCACAATCTATTGAACATTTGTAAAGACATAAAACAAACTAATAAGATTATATTTCAAGTTTGATAGCAATAGCTATAGGCAGTGCCCCAGATAATTATTTGGGTAATAGGGTTTTCACCCCTTGATTTTGAAAAATATGGTGATTTCAGTTTTTAAATAGGGCAAAATAAGTTATTTATATTTATTCCTCAAAATCATTGCTGCTTTAATAAATGTTCCACAGACTGGGTGCAGAATGCACATTTCAACTTTTTTCTGTCCCATCAACGTCAACAATTTCTAACCAGGGATATGAATTTTTCTACTTTTGACAGGTTTTTTCAATCACGGACTTTCCGTTATGTATTTGGATGTCAATTCGCTTCTTTAAACTGCTGCATACACAGTTTCTAACAAATCGATAACACGAATGATTTGGCACATATTCGCGCTTGCCTACTTGGTTGGAAAACATATATTAAGCGCAACAAACCGGACGTCTTTGGACCACGCTAAGACATTTTTTATTACGCACCTTTATAGAAACTGGAAATACAGACGCTTTACAAATACATGCACATCGTAAATATTTTGGTCAGACTTAATTTGCTATGAAATTTAGTACGCATAGTGTTTGAATAACTTCGACTGTTTTGCTCTTCCATCATCCAGGCGCTTGCTAACTTTCGAATGAATAAAATCTTCGCCGCCGTACGATAATTATTCCAATGACAAATTACCGAAGTTGAGCAAACATTTTCGGTTGAGATTTGTATCGTACGCATCAAATTTAAAATTTAAAGAATAAGCGGAAAGACAAAATGATTTCGTTTTCAATATGCATTATATTTAATTTCTTTGCGTTTTTATACAGTTTAATAGGGTGAAAAACGCCGATACGCATCTTATCTGGGGCACTGTATAGGGATGGTTGGACGGTCTTAAAAAAAAGAAGATTTTTTTTACCATGTTTAAAAAAAATGGGGGGGGGGGGTCGGGGAGAGGGGAATAATGAAAATAAGAGAAAACTATGAGTGTGAAATTATAGGAATGTGCTCTGAAACAACATGAAAATGTCTTGAAATATTATGAGGGTGCCATGAAACAGTATGATTGACCTGTGATGGCTGTTGAGTGTGCCTTGAAACATTATCAGTATGCACTGAAATAATTGTAATGTGTTCTGAAACAAAATGAATGTGACTTGAAACATTATGACTTGAAACAATTAACATTATAAGGGTGCCATGAATCATTATGCAAGTTCCTTGATGCATAGTTGAGTACCCTGAAACGTTACGAGTGTGCCTTGAAACTTAATGATTGAACCATGTGCCTTCAAAACATTCTCAGTGTACCTGGAAACATTATGATTGAGCCTTGATGGATGTTGAGTGTGCCTTAAAACATTATGAGAGTGCCTTGAAACATATTGAGTGTGCCTTGAAACATAATGTGTAAGCCTTTAAACATTGTAAGTGTACTTTGAAACATCCCGAGTATATATGCCTTGAAATAATAGGAATGTGATTTGAAAAAAAAGAGCGCGTACCTTGAAATATTTTGAGGCAATAAACCTAATGTGTGAGCCTTGAAACTTTAAGAAAATGCCTTGAAGTGTCATGATGGTGCCTTATGGCACGATGAGTGTGCCTTGAAACATTATGATTGTGCCTAAAGGCATTATTAGTATTCCGTGGAACATAACTAGTGTACCTGGAAGTATTATGATTTAGCCTTAATGCATCATGAGTGTGTCTTGAAACATTATGTGGGTGCCGTAAAATATTATGAGTGTACCTTGAAACATTATGTGAGTGCTTTTAAGAATTGCAGAGAGCCTTGAAAAAAAAACACTTAGAGTGTTCCCCAACACATTATGAGTGTGCCTTGAAAAAGTTTGTGTGTATCTTGAAACCTCGTGAGTGAGCATTTACACATGATGAATGTGCATTGATGCTTTTATACAAATGGCATTGCATTCCATAATTCATTAAATTTGATATATGGTGCAAAGTATAAGTTTTTGTTCAAATTATACAAAGTTTTCCTTTTTACAGAGTCAATTTTATCAACATGATTTTTTTTATTGCCAAACAATTAAAACAAGAGTTCTGCGTTCGGAGACATATGCCCCCAAAACTGGGCCTTGATTTTCAAACATATTGTGACAGTGACTTTGACCTTTGACATAGTGACCCCAATTTCAATAGGGGTCATCTACTATCCAAGGCAAATGCACATGTGAAGTATACACTCAATCTGTCAATTGGTTGACGAGTAATTGATCGGGAACGATTTTTACACTAATTGTGACATTGACCTTGACCTTTGACCTAGTGACCCCAATTTCAATAGGGGTCATCTCCTGTCCAAGGCCAATGCACATGTAAAGTATCAAGCCAATCGTTTAATTCGTTGATGAGTTATTGATTGGATACGATTTTCACACTTAATGTGATAGTGACCTTGACCTTTAACCTAGTGACCCCAATTTCGATAGGGGTCATCTACTGTCCAAGGCCAATGCACATAAAAACTATCAAGCCAATCGGTCAATCCGTTTACAAGTTATTGATCAGAAACGAACTGGTCTACCGACAGACACACAGAACGACCGACAGACCGACCTTCATCAAGCAAAACAATATACCCCCTCTTCTTCGAAGGGGGGCATAATTAATGAATATATAGTGCATGCACATGTAGAATGACAAAGTTATACCTCTTTTATTAGCTTTAACCATCTTGGAACAGATTCATACGATTTTCTACTGGAAACGTCAAATACAAGTAGTATACCCTGCAAATAAAATAGTATAGTTACACTTTCTGTCATTTTCAAGAGCAACATATCAGTAAAGAACATCATACAATTTTAAGAAAATGGGAAACAATATTGGGCTTGTGAATTTTTAACTATTCAATTAACTTGTTTGTGCACTTAGAAATCTCACTTCTATCTTTTCTGTAAATTTAAGGCATTCCTCCAGTTATTTAGAAATAGCTCCCTCAGAATAATTAAAAACACTTGTTTTTGCAAACATAATTTGAAATTGAAATAGCCTTCAGAAGCACATTGATATGTTTGGCTGCTGATAGAGTAATGGAAGGTTATCACTCTTTGCATCATACCGATTGCAAATGCAACCATATTCATTAACAGTCATACTTAAAACTTTGAACACTTTGTTTTGAGCAAGATTGCATCAAAAGCCATTGCCTGTGTCTTTTGAACGATTCAGTTAACTTTCCCTGGGTGGTGATCAAACGCTTGACTGCTAGGTCACTCAAGTGGACAACATATCCACTACACCACTGAAACCTGTAAAGTCTTGAAAAAACAAAACCAGGGATTTCAATAGCTTTTTAAAATCAGGAGTCAAATGACCCCATGTTTTAAATGTTCAGAGGTCAAATGAAATTGTTTAAGTGTTCAAAATACTACAGTCTAGATATTTTTTTTCTGAATATTTGTTGATTGCTCTGCAAATGTTACTTTGTAAAACTTTTAATGTATTAACAAAAAATAACAATTTGTGTAATGTAAACTGTAAAGTGCATTTTTGTGTAAGTTTCGTGGTAACATTTGCATTAAAAGATGCAAGGCAGATAATATGGAGGGGTCAAAAGTGACAATATTGCAAAATACTTGCAACAAAAACCAGGATTCTGTTTCAATTGAAATCATTACATAACAGCATTACTAGATAGTTAAATCCCCCTACCTGTGCACGTCTGTAGAACTGCTTGGTTATTGCCTCAAATCTCTCCTGACCTGCAGTGTCCCTGAAAATGCACAACATTTATAAAGCTTAAATTACATTAAAAATCACAAAAAACATTGTAATACTGTATTTTTAATCCTTATACACCTTTTCATAAAATACTTTTTTATAAAACAAAGCAGTAACTAAGACAAGAAAAAGCCAGTGTACATATTCTGGTTCATTTTTACAATAATTTGAAACAAATCTTGTTAATTTTGAAAGACTGCTACACAGATTATCCGTTTTTAACAGGCCAGATTATATCTTTGTAGATTTCTTGCTTTCAAGTACCTGTAATAATATGAAATTTTACTAGCTTAGCCAAACTGCTCACTTAACTGACAGCTACATGGTTAGACAACCTTTAACTGTTTTTCATGTTCATAAATGAACAAGAACTAAGACAATTGCAACACACTTTCTTACCAAACTTGCACCTTCACAGTCTGACCATCAATATCAATCATCTTCATCTTGAAGTCAATACCTACAGAGTAAAGTGCATAAAATAGGCACAACTGTGGTCACTCAAAAACATTACTATAGTTAGCGTTTTATATACAAAACATTTGTTTTAATATGAAACTTGGCAATACATAAAACCTTGTAGTAAAACTTAAAGATGAATGCTATAAAATGATTTCATGTGTGGTCGTGTAGTAAAGACTTGTGGTTGCTCTTTTTCAAGTTTTACATTGCTTTTATCATAATAATGTGACGCACTCCAGGGCAATAGATACGATTTTGGGTTAATTAATTTTCACTGCAAGCTTTTTGTAACAATGAGTTTTTTCCCTCAACACTATTTGTCAATTAGTTTTTTTACAATTTGATCAAAACGTACATATATTTCTGGATCAGATAAGCGCTTCATTTTTGGATATTGATTATTCTCAGCAATTCTGATTCCAATTAAGTCATTATAAATTCACAGTGACAATGGTTGTTTGTAAATATTATACGGGCAGGCTTGGCGAAATTGGAAAAACTATGCCGGTCATCCGGACAAGCATTTCAGAAAATGTGCCGGTCCGGAGAAAATTGAGCCGGACCGAAAAAAACAACTATGTACATTAACATAAACCATTTATTTTAGCTCAACAAACCACTGCCAGTGCTTTATCCTAATAAGATAACAGTTTTTCTGTGTTCATCAATTCGTCTTGATAGTCTGGACAATCTTCTTCAATTCTTCTTAAATTTTCATATCTTCTTCAGTGTCACACAGTTTAGCAATCTCCTTTTCGAATAAAATTGCAGTTAACGGATACTAACTTGTACAATGTAAAATGATGACATTTTTGGAGACGAGTGCATGTTATAAAGATATCACTAGAACATTGTTTATATTTTTATAAACAATGTTTAAAAGCCATGCGTTATAAAGAAATTCATATTTAAATGTCCTTATCTACTCAAAAAACAGGTCAAAGCTATCAAGATTTCTTTTGTTAGAATGCAGTTTCCGATTTTGCGACTGAGTTTGAAAAAGGTGTTGTGTAACCAGTATGATTTGCTAATTGTACGTAACAAACTTATTGCTAACCAGGGGGTTTTCAGCATTGTCTGCGCCTCCGGAAAACGGACCCGATCCCAAACCAAAATTGAAAAAAAAAATTAAGAATGAAGTGTTTTATAACTTGTGTGGCTAACCAGTGTTTGTTTTGGTCAAATATATCTGCTCTAAGTTTTTGACTGTACAGTTCTTAACTCAGAGTGTAACTGTATCTGAAAAACAAAATCGCAGTACTTGAATAAATGTTAAACTTGCCCAATATTGCATCTGTTTATATAAAGCAGACAAAATAAAAAATTTAATAAAAGCAAATTTATTTGTTAAACCACTGAATTATTTAAGAATAATAAATTCACAATTTTTCCCAAATGAGCCGTTTCATCGAAGCAAAAATTCCCAAAATGGCCAATTTTGTTGATAAAAAATTCCCAATTTGGTCAGACTCCTTGTCCCAAAATAGGCAGAAAAACCCCTGCTAACATCAAAACAATGAGGGATTTCATTTTCATGATGTAGTAAGGGATTTGCTCTTCGAATATTCAACTTTGAAAAAAATATGATTTGTTTGCATTCATTTCACATTAGTAGTATAAAAGTAGGGCTTTCGTGGCCATCTTGGACGGTTTATACCGCCATCTTGGACAACCCAGCGTTCTGATTGGTTGAAATGGAGTGAGATCGACCTTCTGATTGGTTGATAGGTTTGGCGGCCTTCTTGGCGGTTTACAACCGTCGGTTTTTGGCGGTTTGATATATGATGGGTAAGAATGTTGGCGGTTTGACGCCATCTTGACGGTTTCACTTCCGTCGGTTTTTAGCGGTTTCGTATGAGTAAGAATGTTGGCGGTTTGACGCCATCTTGACGGTTTCACTTCCGTCGGTTTTTAGCGGTTTCGTATGAGTGAGAATGTTGGCGGTTTGGCGGCCATCTTGACGGTTTCCGTCGGTTTGAAATATAATACGTGAGCATTTTATCGGGCGGTTCGAATAATTGCCGCTATATTGACGAGTTCACTTGTATCGGTTTTAAATATGATAAGTGAGCATTTTAGCTGTTTTACTACTATCGGTTTAACATTTCATGAGCGAGCATTTTGGCGGTTTGAATGATTGCCGCTATAATGACGATTTTACTTTTGTTGGTTTGAAATATGATAAGTCTAATTTTACAGACCATATTTTGTGAATCAGTATGTGGCAAGAAGGCTTATGTATGGTAAGCCTGTTGTAGCAGACGATAAATTCCATTCTCCTAGCAGAGTTGTCGCTGATACCTCAACATAACGTGATGAATCGCTGTGTATTGGTACACTTTGCAAAGGGTTTATAAATATGACTTAGTGTTTAACAGCCAGTAAAATGAGATTGGCCAGTCTGGTGTTTATCATTGAAATCTGTACATATTGACTGCTTTCAGTGAAAACGGGGCTTAATGCATATCAAATGAGATTAGCCTGTGTATATTGATTAGCCTGTGCAATGCGTAGAAGCTTATCAGAGACATTTTACAACAGCAAACACGTTCAGTGCTTATACATCAATTTAACGAAGCATTTTCGAGTGGTTATTCTTTTCGAGCTAGTCCGCTAGTATAAATAAGCGCGCGTCTTTTACTCAATAAACTTCACGAGTTGTTTTGTTGATTGCATTAGTAATGGTATAATGGTGATTGTGAATAGGAGTTAAAAACATGAAAGCATTTTACTCTAAAATAAATACAGCAATCAAAATGTACCCGACTAGTGGTTTACATACTTAAGCGTCACAATCATGGGGTGTAATTTGTAGTTAATTTAACCAAGAGACTTTTAAATCTGTTAGACAGCGTTTGAAGTATCATTACACTAACCCCCTTTTCACTGAGCGCATTTTTGTAATTTCAAGTACAAAAGAGAAGTGAAGCGGAGTTCATTACAGTATATTATCTAATCAACAATTCATTGCGTGGAGATTATCAAAATAGCATTTGACAGGGGTGTCTAAGCTCCGACAGAATTATTCAATTATAAACAAAGGTCAATATAACCTTTAATTTAGATAGTTGTGGGTTTTTTTATGATAAAAGCCTGGAAGACCGATTAGATTTGTCATACATTAAGTTATTATTTTTGTTTTTAATTTCAGGGTAGTTAATTTAATTAGAAGTAGTAAGAAGGATTTATTTTCTGATAACATCACCACAAGACCAGTTGAAATAAAAAGATAACTTCACAGGAAATACTTAAATTGCCAAAGTCATTACTTGGCTTAATGTCAGTAGTAATTAGTTAATACACGAATCCCACGCTTGACTTCAACATAACTCCAACAGTAAAGGAATTCACCACACACATAGTCCATTTACTGGTACAACTAATGAAAAAAGCGTTTTCCCTCCAAAACTTTATTTATTAAAACAACAAAACATGTAAAATAATTAAGATACATATATAAATATTTATCATTTATAAAACTTTGAAAAAACATGAATGTAAGAAGTATAGTAAAACAATACAAAACATAATAATAAAACATTACAAATATTAAAACATCACAAACAAAATAACTATTTCTAAATTACTACTGAAACAATAAAATAATAAACATTTGTAAATCACAACTGGAAAAAACATTTATAAATCACAACTGGAAAAAAAAAAACAACAACAACAACAACAAAATAAAACATTTCTTTACTGCCACCATCATCATCACTAAGACAGTCCAGATGACCTGCAAAGATTATTACAAGTTCAATTTTGTAACAATCTTTGTAGGTCTTAGTGATCGTCTTAGTGATGATGGTGGTGGTGGCGGTGGTGGTGGCGGTGGTGGTGGCGGTGGTGGCGGTGGTGGTGGCGGTGTTGGCGCTGGTGGTGGTGGTGGCGGCGCTGGTGGCGGTGGTGTTGGCGCTGGTGGTGGTGGCGGTGGTGGCGGCGGTGGTGGTGTTGGCGCTGGTGGTGGCGGCGGCGGCGGTGGTGGTGGTGGTGTTGGCGCTGGTGGTGGCGGCGGCGGCGGTGGTGGTGGTGGCGGTGGTGATCTCGACGGTGGTGGTGGCCTCGGCGGTGGGTAGGATGGTAGTGGGAACATCTCTATGTTCTCATTTCTGCTTCTTATTCTTCTTGAGGGGCGAACTACCACAACTACCACAACTATTAAAAACCCTACCACTAAAGCTATACCAATAGCTATAAAAACCACTTCCGTGATGATATCTAAAAGAAATAATATTAAAACATGACATGTTTAAATCAGAGTATCCACTTTCGTGATGCTATCTATAAAGAATAATAAAACATGACATGTTTAAATCAGAGCAACCCATGGTTTTATAGCATTAACACTTAAAGCTTTAAACATACTATTTAAAAATTACTGATTTATTAGCAGTTTTATTGAACAACATTAATATGTTTATTATTAAAAAAGTTTGGATATGCTAATAATGACCAATTATTTGGATAATATAAAGTGCATGCATATAATTTACAATAATTGTTTATAAGGACCAATTATTTGGATAATATAAAGTGCATGCATATAATTTACAATAATTGTTTATAATTAAATGAATGACTTTACCAGATGATACAAAGCTTGTAGGAGGCAGAGTTGTGGTGCTTGAGGTCTTACTAAATGCCTCAGTTGCTGATTGTGCCTGTGTTGTCGTTGGTGCCTGCGTTGTTGTTGGTGCTTCCGTTGTCGTTGTCATAAAGGGCTGTAACAAATATAAACGTAATATTATACACACTTTCTTACTTAACTTACAATGGACTCGAGGAGAGCTTTAATTGAACTTATAAGTAATATATATGTATAAGTACCTGTCAATAATAACCATTTCAACAGCAATCATTTAAGATTCTTTAGATAACAATCATTATTTATTTTTTTAAATGGAATTTTGTGTTTAAAATGAAGACAGAATTAAGGGAGATTAGTTATAATTTATTATGGAATTATATACAGTAGATCTAAGATTTTTGATAAAATAACACACAAACAGCTGCTAGATCTATAACTTACCGCACATAATAATGTGTCCTTGGGGGTGTATAGTTGTATACTGTTCATGTTGTTATGAATCTGTCGGCAGGTGAATGACTGATCCGTTTTAATTATCTTGATATTAGGTGCCTCTCTCAGGTTCAAACCCGAGAGATATCCATTAACCTGGACACGGACTACGTTTCGGTTCCGCAGATGATACAGCCTACCACCATACCCATGGCATTCACCTACACTTTCATTATCGTTATAATTGCAGCTTAATGTGATTAAAATAATTGTTGTGACTAAAGACATTTTAACATGTTTAATGCTCCGCGCGCAATAAAGATTTAAATTGCGCGCAAACAAGATCTACGTTATCAGACGATTGTTAATTTATTTAACTCAACGCAAATAATAGCATTAAGGGTAACAATCGCTGGTTCCCCAATTATTTTAGTTCATTGTACTCAAAAGTATACTTTATTTGCAAATGGTCTTACTATTATTTCAAGTGTATTGGGGTGTAGGTAATGAATACACCTATTTGTAAAACTGTTTTGAATTAGGTGTGTAAAACATGATTATAAAGTGTATTGATAGAACCAATGGTGTACTTTGTAAAATAACAAAACATGTAAAGTGTCAATCAATTTCAAGCGCTCCTATTAATACGTCCAAATCTATCAACTATATCTAAATAACCTAAACTTTAAATCCCTGCTTGTAGAAATCATGTGTTGAGTGGTTGAAAATATCGCGTCTGGTTTAAAACAATGGCGTGGGGGAGGAGTTTCAGCTATGTACAATACACCCCCTCTATGAGTAGTTGAGGAAAAGACTTGTATGAACATTGATATAAATAAAACGGTTATTCTCATTTCAATCCCATAAACATGTTTTCAGAAAAACGCAATACATGCGGTGAAGTGGTGAAGGCCTCAACGGCCTTAAGCCAGAATAAAGTTGTATCTGTAACCCCCTTTAGGGGGGTTACGTATGTACACATTGCGGATTATAAAAGAAATAAATTTGTTTCTTTAAGCATTAGCGAGGTGGAGGGATTAATGGGGTTAGTACCCCACATACAGGCATATAATACCATGTGGCATGGGGTAAGTTATATATATAAATATATATATATATTGGTTCTTTCTTGTATTTTGTTTAAATAAAATAAAATAAATTCATATTACAAGTTTAATATTTAACATGAACATTGTGTTTATTCTAATTTTAGGACTCATCATCGACACCAGCACCAACACCAGCACCAGCACCAGCACCAGCACCAGCACCAGCACCACCATCATCACCAGCGCCGCCGCCCCCACCAGCGCCAACACCTGTCGAAGATAGTGCGTCTACAGAACAATCGCACTTCGAGTTGATTTCGGATGTAAGTGTTTTGCTTTTCAAATCGAAGGTTTTCTTTATATAAACTTGATATATATATATATATAATGGTTTTTTTTGTATAATTAATTTAGGATGAATCTGCAGAGATGTTTTATGCATATGCGGTAAGTGTTTACATTTATACATTTTTCTGCTATAATAAAAACTACTTAAATAACAAATTTAGAAACATAGTTTATTGCTGATATAGTAAAATACAGCAGATGATTATATCCACCAAATCACAACAAAGTCATGGCAATAACTGATATTATATAAAGCAATAACTGATATTATTTAAAGTCTATGTTTATTTACAGATTCTACAATGAAAATAGACAGAAGGAACAATTTTCATGTCAATTTTCATGTCAATATTAATTAATAAATAATACATGTATTATGTTTGTTGCATTTTGTAGTGACCATATGCATAACTAGCGATTCCATCATCTAGAAGATATCGTTTATCATCAAAACAGGATAAACCTATTTTAGTGATTTTCTCAAGAAAAATTTTATGATTGTGACTTCTGAATGAATGCATTTTTGATAATAGCGAGGACTCTTCAAATAACACATTTTTATAATGTTGTAATCTTAATTCTTTTTTAACAACATGTTTTGAAATTCCTTTCGCTCTTTTGTCTTCTTTGTTATCACAAATATATGCATACATTTTTGATCGCAAACCACAATATTCCGATATACTTTTGTTTATTGTTTCACTTTTCATTTTACCCATTACCTTTTTATTTACATTACTGAAAAGATAATGATCTTTAGGGAAATCAGAAGTATCAAACAAATGGGTATATGCATACATGTCATTAAACAAATCATTTGTTTCACAATAAAACAAAAACGAATCGGTATCAGTCATTTGTAACTGCACTTTTGAACCATAAAGTCGTTTCAAATGGTTATAATAGAAGTCATACATAGTATATTTTGATAAATCTAAAACAGTCATTCCAATATATATGGGTTTATTAAGTTTCAATTTAAGACGATTTAATTCTACTCCAACAAGATCTTCACAGAAAATTCTATGGAGTTTATAGGTTGATTTTGCAGCGACCTTCTTCAATCTTTTTTCTGTGTGGACCAACTCTACTGAACGATGCTTTCGAAGATTTTCCATTGTTTTACCTGAAATATAATAAGAAGTATGTATTATTATTTTTTCTATTATTGTTGAAATACATGTATCGATTTTTATGCAATCGCTGTATGCTATCCTATTTACTTTCAGCTCATTAGTACTAAAATTCTCTTTCGGTTACTTAAATCTCTTTCCTATAAATTATTAACATGGGGGTTCATTTCATCGACGACCATCTTGTTGAAAATTAACATCAACAAATCTTCTGAAACTTTAATAACTGTTATTTATGGTAAATACATTGTTATTTATGGTAAATACATTGTTAACTCATTAAAGGAGGTATGTGTATGATTATTGTACTTTTAACTCTTCCAGTGCTGGAACCGAATTTTAAAGACCTTTGAAAACAGTCTGGATCCAGATGAGACACCACAGGATGTGGCGTCTCATCCGGATCCAAACTGTTTGCTATTATGATAGTACTCTTTGAAAAAAAAAAAAAAAAAAAAAAAAAAAAAAAAAAAAAAAATGAAAAAATCGAAGAAAATCTACTGACTGAAAACAAAAAGGTAATCAAAACACTTTTTTTTCTTTTAAGCTTAAACCATTGTATTGTTTTAAGTTAAGAACTAAAATATACATACCAAATACTGAATTATTCATGAGTTTGTAGAAGTTCTGTTCGAAGCTTGATTTGGCTTGCTGTCTCAGCTGTGTGTTGAGTTGTACATATTTAGCCATGAAATCATCTTGTTGGAATTCTAATATTCTATGAATTTTTTTCAATTTCATTCCCAGCTGGAGATAGAGTTGCAGGTTTCGATAATGGAGTACGTAGTCTTTCTTGTCTTCTAGAGTGGTAAGTAATTTTTGAACTTTTGCTCTGGGTGGTAGTTGATCATTTACATTTAAACTTTGGTGTTTTGATTTTGGATTTAATTTTGTTAATATTTTTTGTGCATAAGGTGACAATTTCTCATTGGGTATAAACTTTCGTTCTGGAGCAAGACAAAAGTCATTATGACTATCATGTAATTCTTTAGGGTATTCAAGGTCAACTTCCAAAATATATCCCTTGGATCCATCCTCTGGTATTGTTTGTACATTAAAACAATCAATTTCTTCTTGATTTAAAAAACTAAAGAATCCGACAGGTAACTTTTGTGACATGCTGTAACCATACAAGTTATTCACATCGAAATAAGCAAGATAAGATGTTGGTTCAGAAGGGTCATAATCATCTAAATAGGGGTTGTTTGCTTTTTTATATCTATTTGAAATTTGACTAATACCTCCACGAATGCCCTTTTCAATAAACAGAACCTGATTTATGTCTGTCATCAGTTCTAATGTCACACCGGTAATTTTTAACATAGCTTGCCAACTAAGTCCAGGACTTGTATAAAAATGACATGGGTCAAGATCATAACAATTTTGAGATGTGTCACGAAAATTCTCAAAAACATCAGCTAAGAGCAAAACATCTGTTTTTAGGTAAAGATCATGGTATTCGCCCAAATTGTTTAAATTGTGGACTTTGAACACTTGTTTGGCATGGTTATAATCATCCTGAGAAATGTTATCACTTGTAAGTGATGAATAAAATTTGTCAATTGATGGAAGTTGAGATTCATCAAACTTTTCCCATGAGGTCATGTACTCATAGGGATAAACACCTTTTCTTAACAATAGATTTGTATGTTCATGTATTTCACTATGGAAATGTTTAAATGGCTGTACACTTTCTTGAGATAGATTATCTACAAGACCTTCTAATGATGTGTTTAAAAATCCAAAAGAATCAATAAATCTTAGTTTTCCCACACTGAAACTGATATACTTTTCCATGGTTTGTGGAATGCATTTTAATTTGTAATCTTTAAATGATCCAACGCTTTGACATAACAAATGACCATCAAAGTTTTTCAAATTATGGAAGATAACGGGGACAAAGTTAACCTGTTTACATTGCAAGTTACAGTTCATATGTGTGGCACCTATAAATGCTCCAGTGGTATGATTATGATGTCGTGCCTTTTTCTCTTCATCTATGAATACTTTTTTGCATAAACAACATTGTTTAGACATTTGAAACATTCTTTCTTCATAATCTGTCAAGTTCAGTGGTTTAATGTTTTTTAAATGCTTATTTATCTCTTCAGCTTCATGCAATAAACATTCTAAAAGTTTTTTAGAAGCATCAAAACCTCGATACACAACTGTATCCTTAGTGTAATTAGGGTCAGTGCATACCACTTTATACCCAAAAGAGCAGGGTTCCAACAGCTGTTTTTTTAAAGTACAACTTAATTCATTGTCTACATCTAAAGGTTTATTAAGGGTTTCAAAATCCGCATAAATGACATAAGGAATGCGCAAAGTTTTTTCATAGTCTTTAAACTCAATAAAACTGTCATCTCCTGATGGTAATTCAATTTTTTGGGCATCATGAACCTGACAATACTCTATATGATCTTTTAATAAAGTCTCATTTTTGAACCCATGAAGACAATATTGACAAAAATACAATAAGGCTTTTCCTTTTCTGAAATATGTTAAAAATCTATTTATGTCCTTAATGAGAACATAGTGGGTATTAGTTTCTGATTGCATTAACAACAAATTAATGTGATGCTGTCTGTGCTTACATTTTGTAATACGTAATGGTAAAACATCATTATCCTCATATGCAAAAACATTGACAGATATTGATGGGTTCTGTTTTTCAAATTTAGTAATTTGATCAATGGATAATGGATAATTCATATTTGACATATTTAATTCATTCTCAAATGGCTGATAAGTACTCACCATAGGACAATTCAAGGGATGTATGGAAGCGAGACAGCACCATAAAAAACATTTTTGATCCACATTTCTAATGTTTAACAAAGACTGTAAACGCTGTATATTTTTGGGTAAATCCATGAAACTAGATCCATTTAATGGTGAAAAGTTTACGGTGTGGATGATTAATTTCAATACTTTCTTTAACACCCACCCAGAGCTTTCTCTTACATACTTTTCAAAACTTTCAAACATTTTAAGAAATGCCTCAGATAGATTTTCCAAATCAAATGTCTCTATGTTTAAACTAGTGTAAGTCCAACTAACAAAATATGGAAAAACTACAGTTTCTCCATTTTGTCCATCTTTCATTAGTTCCACTTGAATAGATAAATACCACTTGATTGATTCTTTTTGGAGTCGTAGTTTTAAAATATGTTGAATTTGCTTATCTGCATTTGCAAAAAATGTTAATAAATCATACTGTTCATGATTATTCGGAAGTAGTGTGAAATCCTGTACTGCATCATTTATAGCAGAGTTCAATGATGACGGTGTGGAAGCAGCTTCCAAAGAAGAGGCACCTGCAGCACTCTGGTCTTCTCGCATTGCATAGTGGTGGTCATTATCGATCAGTGAAGAGGCACCTGCAGCACTCTGGTCTTCTCGCATTGCATAGCGGTGGTCATTATCGATCAGTGAAGAATTTTTTTGAGAGAGTAAGTCCTTAGATATTGTTCCTTTTTCATTACCACCATTCTGATGTTTTCTTTTTTTATGTTTTTGAAGGTAGTCTTTTCTTCTAAATTTACAATCACAGTATTCACAAGTGACAAATGTATTGTGAGTTAATATATGTCTATTAAGACTACTTTTCACATTGTAAACTTTTTCACAAATTTCACATTTAAATTCCTGTTTTTGTCGTTTTTCTGTGTTGATACACACATCACAATTTAATTTTCTTTTCAAAGTATTTAATTCTTCTTGAAATTCTAAACTTTCATCTGGAAACACATTGTTTAAGTCATCAAAATTTATGTCTTCCATTCTGAAGATTTTTTCTCAAACTGAGAAAGTGGAGACTGTGATCACTTTTTATTGTTGAAGAAAGTCCGCCAATTTATTGCTGAAGAAAGTCCGCCAAATTTTTGGTGAAAAAAAAAAAATTCAAATTTTAGCGGGAAACATACATTTAAAATTAAAAGTTAGCAGTTGATTTTCATACATTATAAGAAATCCATTTTACTTTCTGCTTTTTTCTTATTTTATTATTTTCAGTTTTTTGCCTTTTTTCTAAAAACTTAGTAATTTTTCTACTGTTTGATGCTTTTTTTAAAATAGATTTTGCTCCAATATCAACAAAAGTTTGTTTAACAGTAAGTTTTCTTTTTGAATTACCACCAATTTGAACTGAAGACATGTCTCTTTTTGAATTACCACCAATTTGAACTGAAGACATGTCTCTTTTTTCTGTTGTTTCTGATGGTTGTTCTTTATTTTTGTTTAATCCATTACCACATTCCATTCTGGTTTTAAATAGCAAATGTTCATACTTTGATTTAGGTATCAACACTAATTCCTGAGCCATGTTTCACAAGGTTTTATGAGTGCTATAATTTGCTTAAAATATTTTAAAATAATTGCTTTCCTTCTCTTCTGTGATATACCTTTGGAAATCAGCTTGCGAAAGACATGCCTATATCTTTTCATCCTCTTTTTATTCTCATTAGGTATGATTAAATTTCCTAAAAGTGCATTGTAAACCACCTCTATAATAACATTCATTTGAGGTTTTGTTAAGTGTTTAATAAGTATTTTTTGTTGGTATTCACTTGTGTTTAAAAGAAAAAATAAGAAGTATTTTTCTTTTTGTAGCTTATCTGCCATAATTTTCCTTTTCAGGTCGGAACACAATCAAAGTTTGATGAGGGAATATCTCTGTTCGTAGTTTATATAACTGATTTGAATGTGGACTTATATCAACCAGTAAGTAACTATATTTTTTATTTGTAGCTTTCCTGTATGCATCCATAAAGTAATTTGTTTCACCAGGGAACATTTGTTTTGCCAATGTTTGTATTTGTAATTGATCTCGTTGATTGTTAAACAATACAAAATAGTGGCTATTTAAACTTATAGTGCGAAAATATTTTCCGCCTGTAAAAAGATTCTGAACCACGAAAAATACAGAAAAATTTCTATGGTGACTGTAGATGGTGAATAAGTTGACCATATCCACACTTTCAGATGCTTTTTGAGCTAAATCATCAATGACTAAAATTTTGAGGTCAGATTCCATTGACCACACATCCATGTCTTCTTTGCTTGGTAAGCCCTCATGAAATTCAATTGTTTCTATTTGCTTTTTCATATTATCAAATAAGGGTTGATTAGTCGAATAGCAATAAATGATCTTTTTTGGAATCTCCGTGAACATGAATTGCGCATTTTTAAACACATTCAAAAGAAATGTTGACTTTCCGCTACCACTTGATCCGGCAATAATGCAAGTTGCAGGGCATTCAAATTTAATGAGTGTATCCATCATAATGTGTGTATTGAAGGTTCACATGTAACATACTAATTAAAAAATAAAACCAACCACATTTAAATAACTTTAGATACATTTTATTAAAGGTCTACATATTTGTTTATTTACATTTACACTGTTTACACAATATGGAAACATATTACTAATACAACTATATACAACTGAATCATTATAATCAGAATCATTTGAAAAGCTGTATACTATATCATGAAAAGATACACCATTTATACGTTGTAATAAGAAAAACAAACAATACATTCCACACAAATCACTATAATCACTTTGCAACTGTTTAAAATTAACAACAATGTTATCAAAAACAGATGTATATTTACTAAAATAAGTATTAAAATAGTCAATAGATTTACCAAAACTATCAAAATATTCAATTGTTGTTGAATTTGGAGAGTAAAAACTACACCAATGTCTCCCGTCATTCAAATGATCATCAGTATTTGCAATAAATCCACATGGAAATCTCAAGTCTTTTGGTAGTTGGTCAGCAGCAAATACACCCAAAATAGATGTTTTTAACACTGGGCTACAGTTTATACAACACAGCAGTTGTGATGTATTCATTCTGAAATAATGTCTCTTTGAGCATTAATTTGGAAAAAACCTGGTGAACTGCTGTACACTATACAACTCGTTGCACTTGGTAAAGCTGTCCCAAACTGAACCTCTAATCGCACATGTCCTGTTTTTATTAGAGATAGAAACATGCTGTCATTTGCGAATTTTGGTTCCAACTGAAATGTGAACAAAGTAGATGTATTTGCAAAGTCCTCTCTATTTATATTGATACCGCCATTTTTATTCCACAACCCGTTGGTTAAAAACATATTTGTGTACGCTCTCATAAAACTCTGACCTTCTAATGTATTAAAATTAAATTTTAATGGATTACCCCACACTGGAATCCCATCAGCGTACAGACAAATGCTTTTAATATCACAGTTTAAGAAATGAAATGGATTTGATTTGTAATCACCCGAAACTGCTGTTGATTTTACAAATGCAATAATGATTGTGTTTGGTTTTTGTCCTTGAAATAAATTGTCCCATGTAAACACTGTACTTCCAGCTGCAATGGTTTGAGAGCGACACTCAAGTCGATTGAATGGGTACTTGGCTGTACTACTTTTCAACATCTCAGAATGGGCAACGATGATAGCTGGATTGACCCTGACTTTCTTTGCTAGAAGGTAAATATCTATGATTCTTACTTTAAAGCTTGGAGCATCCTCTCCAGAGGATAAACAAAATGCTGGTGAGCTACGATACAATTTTAGTTTCACATCAACTTGATTTAACAAGAATCGTTGAATAGTAAATAAACTATGATATATTGGCCCCTGTAACTCTAAAGTTTTGGATCCTGTAATGTATTTTGTTCGTTCATACAACCCTTTGTTTGCTCCAGTGGGATCACAGTCTCCAGGTTGGTCACTATCGTCTTTTATAAACAACTGAGAAGATAATTGTGAAAATACAGTGTCTTGCCCATTGTATAATAAAGCATGAAACATTGCTGTATATGGATTGTAATTAGATGATATTACAGCTTTGTTTTGTAATGTTACTTCAGTAGCTGAAAATAAGGCCTGCAAAAACAAATTTACAGGTCCAATCTTTGCACTGGTTATGTTACTACCATCTGAATTAATTACTTTTAATTTCACACACAACTGAGTGCCTTGAAGATCAAGATAGTCCATCGAATTTTGTCCACTAACTTGAAACTCTATTGGCGTGTCATCCGATACTTGAGATATTGGTCGAATCTCTTGATAATAGACATCATTGACTGCCACTTGTGTTGGTGGTAAATCAAACAGTAACAATTCGTTAGGAATACCCTCAGAAAATGCCTCTTGCATGAAATACGACATTTTTAATTACCAAATATGTCCCACGTTGAAATATGTTTCTGTAATTTTCTATCCGTTTTAGGGTATTTATGTTCTATTATTTTCAAACCTTTTCTTGTCTTCTTTTTATGTTTTTTTACAGCATTATATCCTTTTGTATTGTTTTTTCTTGTTTTTTTAGTTGTAGTTAATACCTTTTTTCTTGTTTCCTTAGGTTGTAATCCTTTTCTGTTAACTATCTGTGTTTCCTCCAAAGGCTTAACTAACTTTTGAGCAAGAGATGATACTTCAGATGCTTTTATACCATCTCGTTTCAGTTCACTTTTTGCTTGATTTACAGTCTGTTCTGATGGAGAAACTGAGTTGATGCTGACACTACTTTCTGGAGCAGACTTTTGTGAGGTTACAAATCCCTTTCCTACCTGAGGTTTGTTGTATTTAAAATAGTCAATCCATTTTTGTGGATTAGGAACATACAGTCTAGATTGATTCATTTTCACGAATAAAATGGATAACGTCTAAAATGAAGTGTGAGGTGCGTTGGTGAAGTTATGAATGAGGCATACTCTCCATTTACAGTTTTTATAGTGAACTCTATTTCTTGAAATTCTGACTTGTTTAATGATAGATAAAATGGTGATTCAAACACATATATCCACCTTTTTCTTTGATCACTTTTATCTACTCGTCTCAATAGTGCCTGTTCTCCACCATCGACTATACTGTCTTTACATAAATCACAATAAATAAATAAAGTATCATCATCAATATCTGTCTTTTTTAAACTACTTTGTGACTGTAGTAAACTTATTTCACATAAAGCTATTTTCCAGTGACCTTCAAACCTTAGTGGACGTTTCAACTGGATTTTAAATTTATAGGGTGTATTGTCTGTAAAAATGTGGTTACTTTCACTGTCTCTCACGAACATGTATTGATCCATTTTTAATTATTTTTCTTGTACTTGAGATGCATCAATCCAACTATCAAATGATTTTGGAAAACCTTCCCAACGAACAAAATATTGCAATTTTCCCTTAACTCTTCTCTTTTTTAAGATTTTTTCAATATACCATAAACTCTCTTCATTTTTATCTACAAGAATCATTTCTTGTTCTTTAACATATCCTTCAATGGGCTCATTATTTAAGTCAATGATTTTATACATTGGTATACCTTGTTTAAACATTCTGCTTTTAATTTTAAACACTTCAGTAGTGTATTGCTGTTGATAGGCACGTCTAAAGGGGTGTTTGGTGTAACTTAATCGAATTAAATCACCAATTTTAAACTTAAATGATGGTGGTTTTTTTGGAAATTGTTTTGTTTTCAAATACAGTTTTTTCCAAAGTCGAGTCTCATTCCCTTTCGTAATTTCATGAGGTGACAAACCAAATAAGCTACGATGGGGGTTACTGTTATAACTATTCACAATGTCTTGCAAATGTTCAATATACCTATAATTACGATAATATCGTAACATTCTAAACATCATACTTCTTAATGTTCTAATAACCCTTTCGGCATAATTTGCTTTTTTATTGCTATGAGTGTTAAAAAGATAAATATTCTGTTTCTTCATGAACTTCTTTATATCTTGGTTAATAAATTCTGATCCCTTATCTGTTCGTATTTTGTTGAATTTTCTGTGATGTAAAACATCTTTTATGGCTGATAAAACGGTTTGTGTTTTTTTATTCCTAAGTGCTCGAACCAGTAAAAAACGGGAAAATATGTCTATCACTATGAGTAAAAACTTAACTCCATCGTTATGCTTTGAAATGTTTTCCACTGACATAAGGTCCATATCAGCTTGGTCATTTAGACCTGCTACTTGTACAGGTGGTGTTTTATAAGAATGTCTCACTTGTTTTTGCAACGCATAGGAATCTTGATTATTCAACCACTTGTTGATGAAATTCAAAGTAAACTCTCCTGGGTATTTTTTTCTCAATATGTGTTGTAATTTCACAGCACCTACATAACTGCCAGGTTGCTTAGCATTAAAATAGTATTCTGAAAGAATACGCTCCTTTTGTAATTTATCCATGGTTAATCAATATTGCTTGTTTATTTATAAACATTGACAGTGTGCACTATTCGAAAACAACTTTAACAATGAACAACACGAATACTTCAATGCATATAAAATATTTATTTTATACACATAGTGATCTCATTACAAAACATGTTCAGTACATAATTTTATTTGTTAAATGTGATAAAACACTGATGAGTTTTCTGATATTTCTTTGTTTACAAACATGTGCTTTTCAACTCTCTCAATTACCCCCCCCCCTACATTCAACAAGACTGGAGGAGTATTCCCCCTTACATTAGCAATCAAATAAAACAGTATGTTCCCTTATACTATACAAAGTTAATATTATAAACATAATAACATTACAAAATATCAAACATTTACAAAACATGTCAACAATTTAAGGTAACAATCTTTTCAAAGTATTACATTGAGAAATATTAAGGGTTACACCAAAATCTGTAGCATTTCCGTTTGCAAACTGTCGTATGTCTATATATGTTTGGTTGCTTATTTTACAAAATGACAAAAACACATTATTTTCTAATGAAAATTGTTCCGTTCGATACAATAAAACCAATGGTGTTGTATTCATTTCAGAAGGCTTCCATTGCTGTGGAGTGCATTGAACGACATCATGGCCTAGAAGAACATACCCGGGGATAATACCAGCAGCAACAAGTGTAAGTAAAGTTATCCTTTTCATCATGACAGTTCTACACTTCACGTTTTTTGCTTTTTGTAAAAGTTCGTTCTGTATATTTACATTGTTTACATCATACACAAAAGATACATTCCCATCAATATTATCTGAACACTCCATTTCTACTAGAAGATCAATCCTTGACTGAATAATAACGTTGAATTACTGTGTTTTTAAATCAGTTACAGCGAAACAATCTGTCTTCTATTTGTGTAATTGTAAGCACCATTTTTTTCATCTTGGCTTTCCATTGATCCGTTTTCATTATGGCTAGAAAGTCTTTGCTCTCTATAACTCGTTTGTGAAGGAAAACCATCTCTGGGGTAATATTCGAAATGGCCATCATTTCTTCCCAAGAACGTATTATGGCATTTTCATCGACTTCTTTCAGCATATCCTCGAAATAAAACTCAAGTTGATACTCCTCATCATCACATATCATGAGGCAATCATGTTCTTTCTGTGAAGGGTGATTGGTTTGACAACCATAACAGTTCTTTCGAACAGTCATTGTTTTGACTTCACATAAAGCTTTTGCGTATAAAAAGTCAAAGTAGGAACGCATCATCATGACACTCGCTGAAGTTGAGATGTCTAATTGAGGGGGTGATGAAAATTCCACCCCCTCAGTCATGTTATTCTCTTCTTTCCCCATTTCATTGTTTAATGATAAAACACTATGTCCATCTTTACAACTGAGCTTAAAATCTTGAGATGATGAACAAGCCATATTCACTATGTGCTTCTGTCACTTGTTGAAGTGGGAATGAAACACAGTACTTGAGGATTTCTTTATATAGCTTTATATCTAACGAATTTTGTTTTCAAATTTTTCAGATCACACAACCGCCAAAATGCACGCCGCCATTTTGAAGCATGTCTGAGTGAACCGATGGTTTCCATGGATTCCATGAAGATTCAATTGATTTGTTGGTTTTTAATTCTCCAATTATTTTTAAAAATAAACATTTTGGTGAATGCTGTTTGTGTTCTTCCAACGGATCATCTTCTTTCCCCCATTGGTGTAATCGTACTGCACACGAAAAACATTCTACTGTATCGTTTTTACCTGTGTAATAAAAGCCAGCTGATGATAACTGAAACTTGTTCGGTTGAATTTGAGGTGACCATAGATCAAATGTTTTAAGTCTATCTTCATAAAATGTGAGGTGTTCAAATTTGAACTCGAGTTCTTGAAATGCATTCATGGCGACTGTCCCTCTAAAAATGAAATCAGTAGTTCAACACTTTCTTTTAAACTACACATCGTTTCAAACATTGTCGTTGGTAAAATCAACTTGTTTTTTCCTTTTTTAAAAACCAGTTTTACTCGAGATCGTCTCTTTTTCAAAACTAGGGTAAAGTTATTGTCAAGTGTACAACTTATTTCTTTACACACCGGTGACCAGGTTATGTTTTCAAAACCATATTGCTTAAAATAAGATAGTGTATCTTCAGAAAACAGTAACTGTGCCTGTGCCATTATTCTATACGAAAATACACGCACGTATTGTACCCGCAAACGTCCACAAAAATTACACAAATGGATGAAAAGATAAACCACTTAATCCAACAACACTATTAAACCGTGCATACTTGTACCTTAACGATCTTATTATAACGCATCAATATGGCGGATCCATCCTACATTAAACCGACTTAAATCGTCAATATAGCGGCAATCATTCAAACCGCCAACATGCTCGCTCATGAAATGTTAAACCGATAGTAGTAAAATAGCTAAAATGCTCACTTATCATATTTAAAACCGACACAAGTGAACTCGTCAATATAGCGGCAATTATTCGAACCGCCCGCTAAAATGCTCACGTATTATATTTCAAACCGACGGAAACCGTCAAGATGGCCGCCAAACCGTCAACATTCTCACTCATACGAAACCGCTAAAAACCGACGGAAGTGAAACCGTCAAGATGGCGTCAAACCGCCAACATTCTCACTCATACGAAACCGCTAAAAACCGACGGAAGTGAAACCGTCAAGATGGCGTCAAACCGCCAACATTCTTACTCATACGAAACCGCTAAAAACCGACGGAAGTGAAACCGTCAAGATGGCGTCAAACCGCCAACATTCTTACCCATCATATATCAAACCGCCAAAAACCGACGGTTGTAAACCGCCAAGAAGGCCGCCAAACCTATCAACCAATCAGAAGGTCGATCTCACTCCATTTCAACCAATCAGAACGCTGGGTTGTCCAAGATGGCGGTATAAACCGTCCAAGATGGCCACGAAAGCCCTACTTTTATACTACTCACATTTTGCCGGTCGCCAGGACCGACACTCTTGTTAAACCTGCCCGACCAAATGGAAATCTGCCAGTCAGGACCGGCAATTTCGCCAAGCCTGTACGGGCAAAAGCCCGAAGGGCGTTGACCGTTTATTTGTATCACTTTTCTGACATACAAATTTACTTATCTGATAGGGTATTGAAGTCAAATATTTCCTGCCGCGTCGTCTTTTTTCGCGATGCATGGGCAGTTTACTTGACCAATGTAGCAACACAGACACCTCGACAAACGCCATATCGCATGTATGTGCATACCTCAATAAAAAATACGACAAGAAATGTATTATTTTGTAGGTAATGGTACTCTATCTTCTTGCATTATATGATTTTCTACGATCAAAAAACGTTTGTTTGCCTCCCTGTTTCCCATAATGCATTGCAAATTGAAAATTGCTCTAGCGTTAACAAACTCTTAAAAAAGATAACCCGTCTAAATTTTTTGCGTACTTCCAGTCAGGGACCTATACAAACAAAGGGATGAGACACTCACTGAACCGAAGAACAAGCTAACGCGTTGTTACGCAAAAGGGAAACGAGACTCGCGACCCAACGAGACTTCGCGCTTCGAGACAAATTTTCACAGCCGCCATTTTGACAAAGCGAGACCGTGACAAAGCAATCGAGAAAGAATAAGAGTACAAAATAACCAAGTGTTGCCAACACAGAAGTATTCATTGCAAAGGTTTGTTGAGTTTGATACATCTTATTGTTTCATTTGTTTTCGACTATGCTTTGTATTTACTTATAAAACAACGGTGGGTATTTTCACCAAATCATGCGTATCATTGTTTACACTTCCATAATCCGAGAAACGTGTGTCGTGTGTTTTTTCAAAAGGCTTGGTCAAATAAAGCTCTATACTATTGATGTTGGTATTCTTACAAACGTTACATTTCAACGCATTGTGTGATGCTAATGTTATTTGTATTGTTAGCAAATTCATGATTTTGAATGAGCACAAAGGCAATACAATTTAAGTCATTTTTTTTATTTTTTACCACTATCAGTTTCATCAACATATGTCGTGGCTCTTTTTGAAAGGCTCAGTCAATACTAGCCCTATATTAATCTTATGGGTATCTTTACAAACATTACATTTCAACGCATTGTGTGATGCTAATTTTATTTGTATTATTAGCAAATTCATGATTTTGAATGAGCACAAAGGCAATACAATTTTAGTCATTTTTTTTATATTTTACCACTTTCAGTTTCATCAACATATGCCGTGGCTCTTTTTGAAATGCTCAGTCAATACTAGCCCTATATATATCATGTTGGTATCTTTACAAACGTTACATTTCAATGCATTGTGTGGTGCAAATTTAATTTGCATTATTTGCAGAGGCATAATTTTGTATTAGCTCAAAGATCATACAAATTTAGTCATTTTTTATTTTGTAATCACTATTAGTTTGATCAACATATGTCGTGGCTCTTTTCGAAAGGCTTAGTCAATACTAGCCCTATATTAATCTTATGGGTATCTTTACAAACATTACATTTCAACGCATTGAGTGATGCTAATTTTATTTGTATTATTTGCAAATTCATGATTTTGAATGAGCACAAAAGCAATACAATTTTAGTCATTTTTTTATTTTTTTACCACTATCAGTTTCATCAACATATGTCGTGGCTCTTTTTGAAAGGCTCAGTCAATACTAGCCCTATATATATCATGTTGGTATCTTTACAAACGTTGCATTTCAATGCATTGTGTGGTGCAAATTTAATTTGCATTATTTGCAAAGGCATAATTATGTGTTAGCTCAAAGATAATACCTTTTTAGTCATTTTTTTATTTTGTAATCACTATCAGTTTGATCAACATATGTCGTGGCTCTTTTCGAAAGGCTCAGTCAATACTAGCCCTATATTAATCTTATGGGTATCTTTACAAACATTACATTTCAACGCATTGTGTGATGCTAATTTTATTTGTATTATTTGCAAAGGCATAATTTTGTTTTAGCTCCAAGATGATACAATTTCAGTTATTTTTTATTTTTTTTAGTTAAACGTGTTATCAACATATGTTGCGGCTTTTTTCAATAGACTCCGTCAATAGTAGCACTATTTTGATCATGTTGGTATTTTTGCAAATGTTACACTTCAATAAATTGTGTGGTGCACATTTTATTTACATGAATTGCAAAGGCATAATTTTGCATTAGCTCAAAGATTATACAATTTTAGTCATTTTTTTTAACCAGTCTCGGTTTTGAATGTGTATGTCAATGCTCTTTTCAAAAGGCTCGGTCAATAATTGACCTATGATAATCATGTTGGTATCTTTAGAAATGTGACACTTCAATGCATTGTGTGTTTCACATTTAATTTGCATTATTTACTAACTCATAACTTTGTATAAGCTCAAGGACAATACAACTTTAGTCATTTTTTAATTGTTAGACCGCTTTCAGTTTTGTATACATATGTCATTGCTTTTTGCGTAAGGGCCAAGGCTCTGTAAATACTAGCCCTATATTATTCATGTTGGTATCGTAACCCTTTCAGCGCTGGAATCGAATTTTAAAGGCCTTTGCAAACTGTTTGGATCCAGATGAGACGCCACAGAACGTGGCGTCTCATCAGGATTCAAACTGTTTGCTATTCTGAAAGTATTCTGTGAAAAAAATCTAAGAAAATGCTAATTTTAGAAATTCAGCAGACGACACTTTAGCAGACGACAAATTTCCCAGCATGCTAAGGGTTAACAAATTGTACACTTCAGTGCATTGTGTGGTGTACATTTAATTTGCATTATGTGCAAAGTTCTTGATTTGTATAAGCTCAATGATGATACAATATTAGTCCTTAATCAATTATTGAAAAAAAAAACAATTGAGATTAACATTTGTCTCCGCTTTTTCTTAGGGATTGGTCAATACAAGCTCTATTATTGTTTGTGTTTGTACCAATGTTACATTTCAATGAAATGTATGGTGCATATTTTAAATGCATTTTTTGACAACACATAGCTTTGTAATAGCTCAAAGATGATGAATGGAAGTTTACTTATCTATTGTTGTATTCAAACAATATTTTATGAATAGATATATCCGAAGCTGATTGAAATCCTAAAAAAGAGACATTTTGATTCTTAAGCACAACTTTTTTGTTAATTGGCAAATTCCAATTTCTGTAAACTGCTTGGTTATTTATGTTGCTAGAAACGTGCAAATCCATCATCATAATGCCTTCAGTTTTCAAAATTCTCTCACTTTCATGAGCATGTATGCATGAATGCAACCTACAGCATAAATATATCAAGTTATGAGTCACTGACACAAAGTATGAACCACTATTCAGAATGTATGTTATAGTGAAAAAAATCACAGTACAATATGCTAAGGGTTGCGCATAAATTGTATTTATTAGAAATTGGTATTCATTAAGTTAACAATAAACAGCTTTGACTCATTACTCAGTAAGGATAAAATCTGGAATCAATTAGTTCAGGGTCACAAATAGAAGGATAATTGCTGTACTTATATCTTAATATGTTTTGTTTTATGCTTTTAGAATGCCTAGAAAACGCAAAAGAGGATCCCTTACGGTGAAACGCAAGTACCACTACATAACATCTGAACAGCCAAAGGAAGAAAACCATGTTGCCAGTGAACACCTGGTGAACATTAAAGCTACAACAGATTCTTCTACCCATTCAGAAAGTGAAAATGTGCAGTTCACAAGTGATCATAGTTATGCTATTGATGAAGACTCCACATATGAGCTTGACTCCTTCCAGGAGACAAACAATGATAAGCCTGAAGCTGATGTGATGGAATGTAGTTCAGGGCTTCTAGAGGTGGAGACGACAACCTTTTCAGACTTTGCTGTGGAACTTAAACTGCAAAATATTTCATCTCAGTTCGTTGTAAAGGAATCAGAGCAATCAATTCAAATGTTGCAGTTGTACGCAAATGACAGTCTGACAGCAATCAAGTTATCGGTTGAAATTATGTGTGATTTTACGTGCTCTGTCTATGTGCATCGGAAATGCATTCCGAGATCTCACCAAATATGGACTGGACTGCCACAGCATATCAATGTTGGGATATAGATAAATGAAATTAACTAGTTTTTATAGATGGAGTTATTAATTTTACTTATAGATTGCTCTCTGAATAAAATGATTGTACTTTATATACTCTAAGGAACCATATCGCTATACATAAACTATAGTTTTGCTTTAGTATAGGTTGTCAACACAGGGATATTACTTATACTAAACTACAATTAAGTGTAGCATAGGTAGAGGTATCATTTATATCATACAGCTTTCACATTGTCAGTATTACTCAATTCTATATTTCTAAAAAAAATTAATTACGAATGAAAAAACAATGCAAGTATATACTTTATGCAATTATATGTGTCCTAACTTTATATTAATGTATGTAATTCTTGTTTAAAAAAGTCATTTAATAATTATATATTTCACTTATGAACTTTGGTACAGACAGGGACCTATACAAGTATAGGTCCCTGGTACAGAATAATGTAACGAAGTGTTGTTATTATTAAACTACATTTGACATTATGTGGTCACTATGTATTAACAATATTAACATTCCTTACGAAAACATGTTTATTCCTTATATTGTAAATTGAACTTTTTTCGAAGTGATGCATGATTTGTATTTACTTCATAAGCATGCTGTTATTGTAAATGTAATGTAAATGACGATAAGCTTAACATGCTTAAGTCAGAATAAACTTTTATGTTCTATTAACTGCATTTAAATCTTTGTCCATAATATTGTTAAAACCATTCTACAACACGTTTTATATTCATTTCTTGGAAAATAATTAAAGGAATAAAACACTAAACTCCTTTGTACACACTATTTAGTAGTAACTGTAAATGCCAGATTCAATTGTCTCATCATTATTACACCGTATCATGTGTCCACTGTTTTGGATATCTTACTTGCATGTGCGAGGATTTGATTTATTAATGTTGTTTTATATATTGATTGTTCGAGATATATATGATAATAAAACGAATAAAACATGAGTATATATATATATATATATATATATATATATATATATATATATATATATATATATATATATATATAGAACTACTAAAACACGAAAACCTTTCTTGCTTTTTGTTTGGTTTGTACGCAAAATGCAGAACTAAAAAATGCATCCAATATTTATTACCTCGTAAATTCTGTTGATGTTTTTTCATGACATGACCTCGAAATCCTGATACACTTTTATACTCCGCACCACAAACAGGACAAATATAGCACAGCTCTTTCGTGCTTGCTTGCGATTTATTGTTTGCCTCATCATCAGTATAATCACCTAATACCAAATCAAAATCTATGTCGTCATCCCATGAAAGGAAATCTTTATGTTTAGAAGACATTTTAAGTAAATTCCATGAATCCGACGTTCATTATGACTTAAGGGAGTCCAAATGAATATTAAAATGACATTCGAAAATTTGCTGCGTCGGAGGTTAAAAGAACAATTATACATTTTGAGTTGTTTGCACTTAACATGTCTTGATAATGTTGCTATTTTAAACAAAACATGGTAACATTTTAATTCTATTAAAAGACCGGTCTTTTGTACATGCACATACGTGCGATAAACAACGGCAATTTAACCCTGGCGAAACAACCGGCAATTAATATTCATCAAAGAGTCCGATAATTGGGTGCCCGTTCGACATACTGCGTAATAATAAGACTAATTAATGATTGATTTTGAGATCAACAACGCAACAATTAAACGAATAGGTACTTGTTTATTTAACATAATATAATTTGAATCCGAAAAAACGTAACGCGTTAAATAAGCGAAATCCGTCGCAATCGATATCGTGTAGCCGCATTATCGCTACACAGGGACCAATCGATCGAGATTATCAAATCTCGCGCACCGGTTTATTATCGCTACACCGGGACCAATCGATCGAGATTAAAGTATAGGTCCCTGATCTCGCGCACCGGTTTATTTTGCGTGCTGTAACGGGATATCGCGAGGTTGCTAATCCCTTTGTTTGTATAGGTCCCTGTTCCAGTTTACAATTTCGAATAAGATTAGTTTCGAATTACCTTCTTCAATGAACCCAATATTATATAGTTAATATTATCCCTTTACATAAATAAACAATTGTTTAAAAGTTTAATTTGTTCACAACATGAACGGCCGCGTTTCTTTCGTCGACAACTATACATGTCTGTGTGACGTCACTGCTTTCTTCAATACGTCATTACGAAATGAAAATTGAAACTGACATACTCTGGTGGATGTTTACATTGTTGAAATTTAATACATTAATGGAATGCACTCGATTGGTAAGTAATTATTCAATTAAAATATTGCGTTTGGTTACATAAAACATCAATCTATAATTATATTGCTAAAGATTACCTTTGATAACATGGGAACTGTTTTCGGCACATACAAAATTTCGCCGATTTTAAATTTAAGGTCATTATTATTCAGTCAAACTAATGGAACATAAAAGTTATCATTTTATTAAGTTTTTGAGTTATTTCTTGATTAAAGTCTACATGATTATTCTAAAGACCCTTTCTTTTGTGATGTATTAAGTTACGTTGTGATTGTAAACAATATTGCATCTCCGACTCATACTCGATCATTTTCGTACCAAACTGTTTCAAACTGTAAAACATCAAACTGTGCTTACATACACATTGGACATAGACTAATTCATATGAACATTTTATGGATTCTCTTTGATTTTCTTTTAGAAGCTGCTCTGTCAAATGCTGGACTTCACACATTCCATGCAGCATTCTGCTGAGCAAAACTGACTGCGTGCTTTGTACTCAACAACGAAGCAATTCTGGACCTATAAAGCTTGACGGGGACTGAAACATTAGCAATTGTGACTCTGTAATGTTCAACGTTAGTGGACTGTAAAGAAACTGCAATTATTGTGAAGAGACTCTGTACGTCTGTAAGCAAAAAGAATATACAGCATAACAAATATCAGGTGTGAAAACAATGTGAAAGAATAGTGGAATTAACAATTTGCAATCAGGCATGTCAAATGAATCGTTGATATTAAAAATGATAGTTCCCAGGCAGCTCTAGACGTTTTTTTCTGTATTTCTATTACTAGTATTAATTCATAAAATGTATGCCACAATTAAAAAGCACACTCTGTTTAGAGACCATTGTGTTGTCTCATTGTGTGATGATGACTTTGAGTCAGGGATCATATTTTTTTCGGTTTTGTCGGTCCTAGACCGATTGGGGTCATGAAAGACCGATTGAAAATCCCAAACAGTCGGTCTGATTCTGTTTGCTATTAAAATTCCCGTGTCATGAAATCGATTAAACAGTGTACATGCTAACACACCCTAATGACATTCTTATCTCGATTAGGTGTAATAAACCATTCGCTGCAGTCTCTAAACCGGTCAGGACCGGCTTATTGCACGTCAGACCAGGGCCCGTATTCACCAACCCATTCTTAGACTTGAGAATAAAGAAAAGACTTGGAACCAAGAAAAATGCATTAATTGTTTGAATATATAGACACCTCCATTTGTACTTGTGTCATTATTAAACTGTTCTACACGAAGAATGCCACAGATAGAGGTGGTTAATAACAAGTTTTACTCAAAATTCAAGTAATTATTGAATATATCAATTTCAAGAATATTCTTTATTCTTAGACTTAAGTCTAAGAATTGTTTGGTGAATATGGGCCCAAGAATCAAAAACTTGTGAACAGCGGATTAAAGACGCATCCGAAAAGACGCGTCTGAATGCACGCGCTGTAACTAAACAAAACATGCCGATACATTTTCCACTAGCGTAATAATCCGGTAATATAATTATGAATGAAAGTCGCGGATCTGATCGACAGAACAGCCGAAAGTTATTTTTATGGGCGGAACTTCACATAAAATAGTACGCAAGAAAAATAATATGCATTGAATAAATCTTTAGTAAAAACCGTGTTAGAATCGAAATAATTCGTGTACTTTATACTTTGTTGTTGAATAACTCACGACCGGAAAATTAGATGCGTGGTTTCAAATGCTTCGCTCTCGTGATTAAATCCCTACGCATCTAAACTATCGGCCGTGGATTATTTGACAACAAATTATTTCTTAATTATTTGGAAATAAAGGTAGCCAACCTACGCACAGACATTTGTTTGGTTCAGTACATGTTTGTAAGCTATTATCGAGTCGACAACCATTTAAAACATCGGTATAGACTTACACAGATTAATAATATTGACAACGACAAAAAAGTCTGATAAAACAGCACACGAAACAACAATGAAATACCAAATGATTAAACCAGTTGAGAAAACTCGTTCCGTTTAAAAAAAAATACTCAAGGGAATTTAACTTGTACATGTATTATACCACCTTCATGAATGGCAAAATCAATGGTATATATATATTAATGAAATTTGTCATGATTTCGGATATACATTTTCGGATACTTTTCCCCATTTAAAACCGGACCGATTGATGTTGCGGGAAAATATGATCCCTGCTTTGAGTAATACATTGTACATTAAACAATATCTACTAAGTTGTTTTTAGGTATCAGATTTCTTGTTTATTATATAAATGAATGTTAATTTTTGCTTAAATATAAATTTGCATAATGCAGTGCCAGTAGCACACTTTGCAATATTTTTATTACAAAAGAGTGTGTTGTACACTTGAACTTATACCTATAAGTAATAATCCTTGCCTAAAATTCATTTGACACACCTGAGACCATGTTGTGTATTACCATTATTATTTTGCACATTATGCTGACACTTTGAAAAAATTGCAAATAAGCGAAAAGCAGAAGTTAAGTCTTGTCAACTGTCTCTGATTAATTTTTTGAAGACCATATAAAAGCGAAAGTGTAGGATACGGTATTCATTTTATTTGATGCCTGCTTGTTATAATTTCTTCATAGAAGGCGTACTGGATGAGTGGAGTATTTTTTTTGGTTCTACATCTTTGATGAAGTCAACTCATTGACATTTAGTGCCATGACTGAGCGTGTTTTTTAACTAACAAACGCGTGTTAGGAACTAATCCGAATATATGCAAACTCATAACAGTGTGTCTAATACTACATGTGTTGAGTGCACAGAAACAAGGGCAAGAAGATAAGGGTATAAATGAACATACTGAATGTGTTATTTTGTTTATGAGCTTGAACATACAACAACTTGACTTTAATCAATTGGGATGTACATGCAGTTTAATAATCTGGTTGCTATTTTATAATCATATTCATGTGGAAACTGCCTCAATCACACGCAATACGCAGCTGCTGTCTATATGTTTAATGCCACATTCCATGATGACTGAATATCTTTACTTTCAAAACATGAAAATGAATTAAATGAAATGAAAATAAACGAAATAATGTTATTAAATTCAGGTGAAAAATATTTGATTATATTTTATTTAAATATGGTTTGGTAAATTATTTACTGGTAAAACAATTCTTGTTGATAACAGTAAATTCGTAATAATAAGTATGTTGTTTATTTTGTGTCTCACGCATAAAGTGACTGGTACACTCATATATTTAGCGTTAAGCTTATGATGTGGGTCTTCATCATAAATCTAAATTTTTGCTAATAGTATTTTTTTCTTAACACCAACCTAGTAATGTTCAATCTGTGTTTGCCATAAGCGATAGTTTTTACACACTGTTAATTCCTGAGGATTCAGAAAAATACAATAAGTTTACCACATTTCATGACATAAGTTTTAACAGTGCGGAAGATATGCAAAGAGTATTGTGTCCAAAGCCAAAGGTGATATTTCTGGTCTGTGTAATTTTGCGCAGTGAATGAGGTCTATGCACTTCTTTCAAGATAGATGCAAACACTCCCGCAAGCATTGTTGCATTTATATGTTTATTAACATTAATTAAGTACAAAAAGTTTTTCATTTACATATGCAGGGGATACATTTACGACGTCTATGATTTAGACATGGGACCAAAATAATGAAGTACGGCACCTTTCTTTTTTATGCTTAAGATAAATAAAATCGTTTTAGAAATAATCGCGCCCTTAAACATAAATGGCATCCCTGCATATGGAAAACATCAATAAAACACAGTTTCGCGAGATTTTTTTAATTTTTTATAAAATTCTAACATTGTTTTTAAAAGTAAACAGAAAATGAAATACATGTTTAAGAGTTTGAAAACAGTACAAGGGGTTACTATACATAAAGCATAGCTTCATAAACTTGTTTAAGATTAAAACAAGTCCTATTGTATTGCTTTGCTAAATTACATATTGTTTTGTAAAGAAATAGAATGTTTTGTTGCATGATAATGTGCAGACATATATTACCCGTGTTATCTTTAACAAACATCAAATAAGCTTTTGCCCGTAAATTAGGTAGCACCTATTATCATATTAGTACAAATTGTATATTGACAAATGGATGATGGAGTCATTTTGTTTAATCCAGTTTCAACACTCCTGCCTTTCAGTCTCAGATCATAATCACATTGCCAATGATAAGCCAGTGGAAATCACGATGTTGATAGATTTTGAGACACGGAATCCGCAGCGGTCTTTTGAGCCGAATATTTCAGAATCTGTCACCACCTGCGCTATAAAATGTGATAGTATACTCTTCATAATGTCTTTTCCCGACGAATTGGGTCTCGTAACGAATTGTAAAATATTGGGCGCGCACGTCGTTTATAAAAGTTTCCGTACCCGACCGCGTTTAACAGAGAACCTTTTCCCGAACTTATTTCGGCAGAAGTAACTTTTTATATTGACACCGGCCCAAAACGGTGTCTATATGAAATAACTGAAAATATTAAGGCCGCACTAAAAGTTACAATACACTAATTATAATTAAACGCGGTACGGCTGAAAACGGAACAACTATAACGACGAAGACTCGATTTCAATTCGTTTTCCATTTTCATAATCGTTTTCTGTACGATGGCTTTTTAATTTCAATTCGTTTTCTGTCAAATACAAATCGTAAAAACGATAAAACGAACCTTATCTGTTGCCCTGGCACTCTGAACTATGGTATAACCAGCAAAGACTGATATTATTAAGTGAATAATTGTTAGTTATTTTAATAAAATACCTAGTGCAGGATTAGGTACTAAGATTTTGGTCATGATTTCAATATTTCTGGTAAAGAAAACATTTGTTTCCTAGTATTACGTTTTTTCTTACTGAATCTTTGCAACTATCACTTTTTTGAAAGGGTAACTTGCAATATAAATGGAACGCAGTAATGTACTCTATCTCATTTCTTGGTTTACCTATTGTTTAAATATGTGAAGAGATGAAATCATCTGAAGAAAACCTGCATAACAAACAAGTTTTCTCCCACCAGGAGCAAGCGCAGGAGATGGTCATATCGCTTGGAGATCATTGTCAAGATCTTATTAACATTTCTTTCCTTCACTTTTAGGTTGTCAGGTCTTGGAAACTTTTCTACAACAAGAGATGTTTGTAAAAGATTTATGTCCATAACTTGGGGCGACACGAATTACCCAAATCTACTCAAATCTACATCAAAAATACCCAAATCTTTTAAAAATAATTATTTTACATCCTATTTGTGTAATGCTTCATCTTAACTCGTCACAATGTTTAATTTCCCAATAAAATACTTTAAATCAAATATAGGTTACACACCACTCAATATTTGATCTTCCCAAATCTACCCAAATCGGCATCAAATATACCCAAATCTTTTAAAAATAATTATTTTACATCATCTTTGTGTAATGCATCATCTTTACTCGTCACAATGTTTAGTATCCCAATAAAAATACTTTAAATCAAATATAGGTTACACACCACTTACTATTTGATCTCCCCCCAAATCTAGCCAAATCTACATCAAATATAAGCAAATCGTTTAAAAATAATTATTTTACATCTTGTTTGTGTAATGCTTAATCTTTACTATGCACAATGTTTAATTTCCCATATGAAATACTTTAAATCAAATATAGATTACACATCACTTACTATTTGATCTTCATAAATCGTTCCTAATTCACCCAAATCTGCATCAAATATACCCAAATATTTTAAAAATAATTATTTTACATCATGTTTGTGTTATGCTTCATCTTTACTCGTCACAATGTTTGATTACCCCCCCCCCCCCAGAAAAATACTCAAAATAAGAAATAGAATAATAACATATACATAATACTCATAATCATAATAATATTAGTAATAGTAATAATAATAATAATAATAATAATAAAATTTTATTAGTATAGTATATGACATGTGTTTCATTCCATTGTCCATACATAGAGGGGCGTTGACAATATGAGTTGACGCTGATTGGTGGATATTTATATTAGACCAATCGGCGTCGGCTTATGTTGTCAACGCCCTTCTATGTAGGTCAAGCCGTTTTCTACTACTACTATTTCAGAGTTTATTTACAGGTCCATGCGCGCCCCATTCACGGAGTCATTTTAGCTGGACCTGCCCCTGTGACCTTTCAGGAGAAAAGAGTTAATTTTGAGCCAAAGTAGGTCAAATTTACCCCGGCTGCCCGGGTATTCGCCAAAGATATAATTTAAATCCAAATATACCAGTGCACGGTGGCCAATGAGACCTTAATGTGCACTGGTAAAAAAAATAACAATAAAAATTGACAATTACAAGACAATCCTGTCTGTACGCTTCCGCCAAGGGAGTGCAAGCACCGCTCTGCCTTTATGGCCCCTCTGGCTGTCACCGGCTGTCGTCTTCATCCCCGAGACGGTTTCCCCAGCGCGTTGAGCGCACTGAGTACCGCCGCCCCGGGGTCCCTCTTCAAGGCCACCCCTCGATGTTCATGGGTTCCCTCCCCGCAGAAGGAACCCAGAGTCCGTCCCGTATGTCCTTCCACTGGTGGTCTTGCTGTCCCGCCGTACCCTTCCCTCTACAGACGGGACCTCTGGACCGGTACGGGCAGGCGAACTCTCGACGAAAAACAGCGGATTGGTCAGGTACGCTGCATCTTGGAGAAGACAGCAATCCCAGCAGTGAGGAAGACGTCCGTCTCGAGGCTGATGGACTCAGCTGGATTTGCTGAGCCATCCGCAGAAGCACCAGCCGCGAGTATAGATCTTCTGCAGGCGGCTCCTCGCCTCGGTCGCGACGAGCACGCTCCAGCTGCTGATCGAGTCAAGCCGTTTTCTGCTGCGAAATTGAGTTTTGTATCAGAAAACGGAATGACCTACTTGTCTTTTTTATTAAGCAATTTCGGCCAATCGGAGTCATGTTTTAAAACTGCTTTTAGCCAATGGTAAAGCTTCTTATTTTGCGAAGTTAGGCAACCATAGATTTTTCACTGTTGAGTTTTTTTCTGCTTCTTAGCGTTTATAGCGCGTTTTCAAACAGTATAGTCCTATGTAGAGATATTTTAAAATAATTAGCTTTTTATTAAATCACCGCACCCACTCTGCAAAGTCCCTATGTATGTATGGTTCAGCCCAGTAAAATCGGGCTGACCACTGCCTTTTTACAGCAGAGAATTGATGTTAAGCTGAGTGCTCGGACAATGGTTTTTATAACCGAGGCTCCGAGGGTAAACAAACCAATCAGTCAGACTTCTTGTATTCGTCTGCCAGGTTTCAGTACCGTCATCCGGTTTTAAATAACACAGGTGTGAAATATCAAGGGATTAACGCAATAACAGGTATGATGAATTTGGATAAAATGTGACTGTCCGAAAATTTAGAGTCATTAAAAATAGCGGCAAGTCTCGGTGTCCGAAAAAAAGTCAGGAATAACAATTGTTTGGGCTAAAAAAGAGGGTGTACGAAAACTTAAAGTAACTATCGGTATCTGTTGCTTTTTTGTGAACGGTCGAATTTTATTAAACGAGCGGTTAAAACATTATTGTTATTACATATATTTCACTGAAAGCATATAATAAAGGGTGTGATTTATTTTTGTAAATGTGTTACTGAAAAAATCCTATTTCCAATTTGTGAACAAGTCCCTGTATGAATCCAATATAAATGCAGTACGCAAACGCTATAATACGGTCATCTGATTTGACCCCAAAACCAACACTGGCCTGTAGATACGCCTATATAAACCATGATGGGCGATTGACACAGTGGTTAATATCAGACAGGCTTTATTTGCTCTACGCTATTTCCAGAGACGTATTTCTGACTTGTTATATACAAGTGTTGTTTTAAACTCTAGTACAATTTTAAACTTTTATTAAGCTGCCATAATTTAACTTTGAAAACAGATTAAAAATAAGTAAAGCACACGGTATTTTAGAGTTGTGTGCATAAATATAAACTAGCTTACATTCTGAAATATTACAAACATACATACATGTATGAGTCGCGCTCTGAGAAAAGGGGGTTTAATGCATGTGCGTAAATAGTCGTCCCAGATTAGCCTGTGCACTTCGCACAGGCTTATCAGGGACGACAATTTCCGCTTTTATAATTTTTTTCGTTTTAATAAAGTCTCTTCTTAGCAAAAATCCAGATTAGGCGGAAAGAGTCGTCACTCATAAGCCTGTATGGACTCTACAGGCTAATATGAGACGACAATTTGCTTACATGCATTTAACCACCTTTTCACAGAGCTTGGCTCATATAAATAGTAGAATTCAGTCAAACGTTTTATCCAAAGATATTACCTTATAAGGATATTTTAATACATAATTGATATCCCGTGAGAAGTATAAAAGTGATATTCAAGCAATTTATGTAAGAAAGTTTATACATATATAATAAACATCGCTTCATGTTGTACTTGATAATACATGATAACGGACGCAAGCGATCGTTACTAATAACATTTATAAAAAATCAAAATTTCTGTTGATGCGGGCGCCATTTAGCACCAGTTTCACTTTGATTCCAGATTTGAACAAGCAAACTTGTACAATCATCGTCTTGTGCGTGTTTGCATTATGTCTGCAGAAGACATTTTGTGACGCCACAAGTGACATCATCAGCGCGTTGAAACGACAGGAAAGCGAGAATGAATTCCTGAAGGCTAGAGTAGCCCAGCTGGAAGAAAATGCCGATAGCGGAAAAGAACTTCACGACCAAGAAAGGAAACACTTAGAAAACCAGTTAACAGCGCAGCAAGGTACGTGCACATGCATTTTAGTATCTGTTTGTTCTTTGTTATTAAATATTAGAAGAAAAAAACAAACATCTTTTAGTTGATATTACTGTTTTTAAATGCGACCCGTTCTTTCAAACGAAGTCCGCCACTCTGACGTAATATCGTGTTTGCAAATTTGTTTACAACAGCAGATGGATTTATTTACCACGAATCAACAGGCTTTTGTCTCGGGAACACGTTTCTTTTAAGACACGAAGCTCAATAATATGAACTAAATATAACCATAGTACCACGTTCTAAATGTTCCAAAAAAGTATTTGTCTTGTTGTTGCATTTAAACGATACGTTTTCTCATTATTTTAATTGAACAAAATGACACTTAATACTAATACCCAAGAAGCCAGCTGGTTTGTGGGGTGCAATGCATAACATCATTGTAGATGATGCATATTATTTATAATTATGCTATCTCATGAGATAACCGCGCATATAAATGACATTGATTGAAATCAATCTTCATATGACTCATTTTTTTTTATCTAACGATACTCAGTAACATAACACTGTGTTTGTAATAAATATGAAAATGATAATGCCGCCAATTTCAAGGGATACAAAATACATATATGTATTATCTCCCTTTTCAGGGATGATGTTAAACATTACTTTATCAAAAACTAATAGGCAATCCACTAATTAAAAGTCCCATGTAAATATATCCAATAGGTGCTTTAAACAAGACACAAAAGACCTCGGGTCGTCGCTGGAACACGCGTCTTCTGAACACGCACTGTCCTTGGTGACCCAACTCACACGTCTTCTGGGTTCGGGGGGGGGGGGGGGGGGTATGGCCATATGCAATAATCCCGGTGCACTACATTAATTATATGCACACACATTCGATTTCAGAAATCGTTGCCTTCACTGCGATAAAGCATATGATGGACTAAGGGCTGGTTCAAGTCCTCAAAGAACTCTACGGAAACGACAGCGGCGCGTTACTTCTTAATGCACAGATGGGACACTTCGTCAGGACATCGATGGATAACATGTTCCTTGTGAAGATTATGCAGGAGAACTTCAAGACCACCACAACTCCATCTCCATCGCTGGCAGACCTATCTCTAATTTGAGATTTGATAATGACATTGACCTCAAGGTGTAACCATCAGTGACCTCCAAGATCTCACCAACAGACTCTCTGGGGAGCATATGGGGTGGAGGTGAGTAAGTTGAAGAGAATACACTTGCATAACCTCGTCATGCAAAAATGGGTCTTAAGGCGTTTCGGCCGGCGTAGCTCAAGCCCAGCCTATGCAATTGGGCAGTCTGGTCAGAGGCGACGCTGTCCGCTATATAATTACGCAAGGTTTAATGGTCTCATTATTCATCTCCTGACCAGACTGCGAGATGCGCAGGCTGGGTTATAGCTATGCTGGGGCGCATGTGGCATAATACCCATTTTCGCATGACGAGGATCTTTAAAAAAAATCTCATTGCGTATTGAAAAGGACACATTTTAGCACAATCCTTATCAATATATAATTGAATCCAAACTGTGTAATTCAAAGCAAACTGGCAAATAAGGGTAGCATATTAAGGCGTTTAGCAACGATTTCCAGACGGGCTGACCAAGAACGGCAAACATTTTTGTTTAGATAATTAAACGATTTCCCTCTTATCGTGACACTATACACTTTTTTTTTCTCATCTTGAAGGTGCTGACTTATTAGATGATGATTATGATGATGATGATGATGATGATGATGCTGATGGTGATGATGATGATGAGGAGGATGATGATGAATATAATGTATAGCCATTTTAAATTTAATAATAGCTTCAAGTGTGTGGTTTAAAACGATGTACGTCAATATTCGTTTACAAATTGTACAGGATTTACTTAAAATATCGGTAATTCGGTCAAATGTCTACATCCCTTATAACCTATTAAGTGCGTAGGTTCTGACCTTGTCCGCTTTATATTCGTATATCCTTTAAAAGCAAATGAGTAATGATTTCCTACGCGGACAAAGATCAACCGATCCGGTAGACACTTATTTAGTTGGTTTGTTGTTTGATATCGTATTATCAAACAACTGCGTCAAAACGGCATTTTTTGCAAAACAAATACGCTGGTATAATTGAAGTAACATTTCAATAAGGCGTAAAACAGTTCTTTGTTTCCCCTAACCCGGCAGAACCAATTTGTTTGCGCCGACCCTTAACTTTTTGGGTATCCAAGGTTAAGTTTTCGATCATGTTTGCTAAATTTAATTATATTCACCAAATCAACTATAAACTGTACGTTTATAATTGGTATATTCGATCATATTCAGTAAATTTACTTTAGATTAACAACAAATAACTAATAAACACTGTCAAATAGAGTTTGATGATATTTTTGCATTTCTTACATATTCTTATTTAAATGGGAAATCATAAAAAATAAAAGTTCAAGAAAAAGTTAATAGCCGACCTACGTATCCTTATTCCTATTTTGATGTTAGTGGACACTAATGGCATTTTTAATTTTGCTTAAAGTTGAAACTTTACACTTGTTATTTATATGATAACAATATATAACGTTTTAGATACAGGATATAATACTTAAGCCGATATGGAGACATGCTAACTGATGTTTTGCAAAAGCAAACAGATCAGCAGATGCGAATCTCTAACACTTAAAAATCTACTTTTTTTAGTAGTAGTCTTTGCAGTTAACAGACACGCTTAAACGTGTAAACGTCTTGGTATCGTCTTAAATAAGGTCGTTATTAAATTTAATTCATTCAACAATTATTTGATTTATGGTATCATTATAATTAATTTAATATACTTGGTTGGTTAATGATTAGGCATTGCATGGCTGAGTTTAGAGCGTATATACTCGTTTTTTTTTCCTTTGCTGTAAGTACTTCATTGAACTTATAGATATCATTTGTCCATGTTTCGTGTTAATCAACATCTAAATTGTAAATATATTTTTGCGCTTGTCGATGGGTTTATAAGCTGTAACTAGGCTATTTTCGTATATAAAATAAAGCCATTTGTCCAGGGTAGACACAAAACGTATAGTAAGATGACAGAAATTCTTAAAAAAATAGGCAGGTTTTATCTAATATAGAGTAGAAATATGTTATACCTTTATGATTGATAACTCTGTAAATCTGTATCAACAATGAGTCATGAACATTTGTATAAACGTTTTAAAACATCCAAAATAAATGATGGTGAGACATTCCGTGAACCAACGGTTTCAATAAAAAAAAACACTATATCTTGAAGCCAAATTTAAAATAAAACGCGTGGTAGGTTTTGCGTAGTTCATGAAATAAATCATCTTGTTTTCAATATGTGAATGTTTTGGAGATATATTATAAATGCCATCAGCTACACTTTTATATAATACAAGTGACCAACCATATGCCAATTAATGTATGTTTACTAAGACTGTGTTTTAGGTTAAATATTGTTTATCTCAAGAATCATCGTTTGAACAAGCATGGGTCATGAAACAAATGGATTTGTTTCCGTTTCTAGGAGCCTCATCCCACGTATCCTATTTTTATCGCAACGTGAAGGTTACTGTTAATCAGGATCTTAAAGAGCAGAATCCATATATTTTATTTATTTATTTATGCATTATTTTTCCTGTTAACAAGGACGTGGTAAGAAACGATATGTTTCAGATTAAATTCGAAGAAGTTAAATTCGTCATCAACATCTAAGTTATCTTTGATCACAACATGGAGGATGTTTTTCATACAGGATATCAATAAACACTTATTTTGATTTATGGATTATTTTTCATGTGATCCAGGATGCTGTAAGAGTTTAAGTTGTTCGTTTTCCTTTCCAAGATGGTCAGCCCATCCGAAACACTTATTTTATCTCTCATCGCAACATTCAGGAGGATATGAATACAGGATCTTTAATGAACAGTAAATGGAGAGCATTTCTGGTTAACATCCGATTGTTTATTTAAGCCAATTGATAATGATGATGATGGCGACGATGATGATGATGGTGACGATGATGATGGTGGTGATGATGATGATGATAATTATGATGATGATGATGATGAACAGCACCTACACCTTGTTTAAGCCATTCATAATGTACCCCTTAAGACTGCAATAGATAACAAACAGATTTTAGCCAAGAATGTGTTTTTGGTTTATTTATTAAATTCTCACACATGTGGCCATAAATGCACTTGTCATACTTGTGATCTTCAAACTGAATAATTTTCAACCAATACCTTATAACAGTAATGGCTCTTTTAGTTTTCAAGGATTTTCTTCCAAGTTCTCAAAATACAAAGTTATTCCGTGTTTGAATTTTCCCGCCTAGTAGTTTTTTACAAACATTTAAGTGGACTCTCTCAATTGCCATTGACTCAGTCAAGCCCCAGATTCTGACCAATAATTTGAAATTTGTAAAACGAGCTGATCGAACAACTCTTATTTGCTATGTATTAAAAGTGTTGGAAAGTTTACTAAATATGAGTTAAGCTTAAAAAAAGCCTTCGAGACTTGGCCTCGAGAATCGTCCTTGATAAGCCTGTACAGACGAAACTAAAATTTGATTTTCGGTTAAGAGAGACTTCCCTTAAACAAATAAGTCCATTAACGCGAAAAGTGTCGTCTTGATAGCCAGTTCAGACTTCACTGTATTAAGCCCAGCTTTTACAAAAAATGTTAATCAAACTAAATAGACATAAATCGATACAAAATTTGTATAGGAAAACAATAAATTGCACATCACTAACATAATCATAATGAGAAAAAGTCTTATTAACATCTGCTAGTCTTTAAGGAGAGTTATTAGGAGGATACATTCAGCGTGGCATTTCATCTGTTTACATAAAAAGTGTGGGTCACCAACTTTGTAAAAACTATTTCTTATGTTTAGAGCGAGTATATTTAAGAAATAATTCGTGTACGTTATAGTTTGTTGTCGAATAACCCACGGCCGGAAGTTTAGATGCGTAAGGATTAAATCACGAGTGCGAAGCACGAGTGATTTGAAACCACGCATCTTAACTTCCGGCCGTGGGTTATTCGACAAAAAACTATAACGAACACGAATTATTTCGATTCTAACACGATTTTTTACTAAAGATTTATAGAATGTATCTTATTTTTCTCGCATACGATTTTATGTGAAGCTCCGCCAATAAAAAATAGCTTTCGGCTGTTCTGTCGATCAGATCTCCGCCCTCAATAACAGCCAAACTGGATGAAAAAAAACCCATTTCATTTCTCACGTTTGGTTAACTAAGAACAACAACAACTTGCGTAAACTAACATGTTTTCACTGAACACTTTTAATTAACGCAAGAGTGTTAAATATACAAGAAAAGAACTCCGATTCGAACTTCAGCCATTTTAGTATCGAAGCAGCAGACGAACACCGTGGGAAATTGGGTCAATTTTACGCATTGCTGTTCATAGCGTAGTATTTTGTCACGTGACTTTCATTCATAAAATACCGGATTATTACGCTGGTGGAAAATGTATCGGCATGTTTTGTTTAGCTACAGCGCGTGCTTTCAGTGTATAAGCTCCGCCCATAAGTTATTGCAGAATAACCCACGCTTGATTTCCTTCTTTGTCTATAGAAAAGAAGTCACGTGCCGTGTTAGAATAGATCTTAATAGCCATTGATTTAAAAAAAAATCCCGCGAGTAAGCACGAATTAATAAATTACTGTTCTGCATCGGCAAACCGCGATTTACAAACTTATGCAATCTTAGTTACGTCGAAATCTTAATAAAAGTGTAATCATATTATCTTGAAATAACACCAAATTTGTTTTAGCCTAAAGTTTCTCACTGCCACCAAGATTTTAAAGATAAAGGCATAGGTATTGGAGGGATACAAAATAAAGCCTCATATATTTAATCAGAAAGTTGATATCGCATAGAACTAGTACATAACTGATATGTTAAAAGTTGTGGAGTGTTTGTTGATGCATGCTTGAATATTTTTATTATTATCTTAATTTATTGTATGCCCCTTTAACGACTTACATTTTCTATGACACGACAAAATAAGTGTTTTGCCTATCTATCTATCTCATAGTACTGCCTTACGCCTCTCGCGAGTATTATGGGCAGGGTGCGCGTTGGCTGTTAGTAAAGTAAAAGAGTAAAAGCTGAGAAAGATATCTTTCAGCAAATTAAGAATTTGTACAATAATAATGATAGTGTTTTTAGGTTGTCAGGAGATTTAAAAGTCATATAGTATACAAGGGATAAAAATGGATAAAAACAATTCCCATGGGTTTAGGGGCTAAGTTGGGCTACTGCCTGCTTGAAGCTCTCAAGGTCAGGTAGCATTGCGACGGGGTGGGATAACCTGTTCCACAATACTGTGGTGTGGGGGAAGAAAGAGTACTTAAAGTTCTCGTAACCTGTATGGACTTGACGAAGACTGAGGGGATGCATGTGTCTGTTTAACCTGGTTGGGACTTCAAGATAAGATGGGAGGGATATGGCCACAAGATGGTGGTAGACTTTGTAGAAAAGGACGAGTTTGGCATATATGCGTCTGTTCTCAAGGGTGCACCAGTTAAGTGTATTTTGCAGTTGTGTGACACAGGTGTAATGGGAGTATTCTTTTTTTACTCATCTGACTGCTCGCCGCTGAATCATTTCTATGATGTGTTTGTTGACCTGAGTGTGTGGTGACCATACCGGGGAAGCATATTCAAGTTGGAGACGTACTAGTGTTTGATAGGATAGTGATTTGACCCTTTCATGTTTTGTCTTTATGTTACGTTTGAGGAGACCTAATGTTTTGTTTGCATTTGTTGTGATCCTAGAGATATGTGTGTTCCAACTTAAATCATGGCAAATGTCAACACCAAGGTATTTTGTGTCCTTAACTGGGGATAGGATTTGACCATGAAGCTTGTATTGGTGCGCAATGGGCTTGCGATTCCGTGTGACATGGAGAACCTGGCACTTGCCAGGGTTAAACTCCATGTCCCATTGTTTTTCCCATTTCTCTAGTTTATGGAGATCGTCTTGTAACCTTTGACAGTCCGCCTCGGATGTCACTGTAAGATAGATGGCAGTGTCATCAGCAAAGAGACGAACTTGGGATGTAACAAGGGAAGGGAGGTCATTTATGTATAGGAGGAAAAGGAGGGGGCCAAGGACAGATCCCTGAGGCACTCCAGAGGTAACTGGGACTTGGTCAGACTTAGTACCATCTACTACGACTGATTGGGATCTGCCGATTAGGAAGGACTGGATCCAGGATGTGGTCTGGTCAGAAGCACCATGTATCTTAAGTTTATGCAGTAATTTGAGGTGATTGACTTTGTCGAAGGCTTTACTAAAGTCTAGTAGGATTAGATCTGTATGTTTACCTGATGCAAGAGTTTTCGCTAAGTCATCCACTAACTCTACAAGCTGAGTCTCACAGGACCGCCTTTAGCGAAACCCGTGTTGCAGCTCATAGAGTATGCTGTGTTTGGTAAAGTGTGTGGATAGGCTAGATGCGATAATGTGTTCTAGTAGTTTGCATAGGACACACGTGAGTGATATGGGCCTATAGTTTGCTGGGTCGCTAGTGTCACCTTTTTTTAATTGAGGAGAGACCTTTGCCTTCGTCCAATCTGATGGGAGTTGACCAGAGTCTAAGAACTTTTGGAAAATCAGTGACACTAGGTCAAGGATCTCATGCCGGAGTTCCTTGAGGACAATGGGTTTGATCATGTCTGGGCCAGCAGCCTTATCTACTTTAAGGTTTTGGAGTAATTTCAAGACTCCTTTGGGGTCTATTTTTATCTTGGGCATGGTGGGGTACGGTGAATTTCATAGGGTGTTTTTGCATAGCTGGGATAGAGACAGAGGGGAGACACCTGAAAAAACAGATTGGAATTGCCGGTTTAGGATATTGGCTTTACCAAGGCTGTCTGAGATAAGGTTCCCGCTTGTTTGACATGTGAGTGGGGAAACACCTTGAGTGTCTTGTTTTGCATTCTTTATGATGGAATACAACTTTTTAGTGTTGAATTTGCTGGAGTGAGTGTCTGCATGTTGTATATCTAGGATGTCTTCAATGTATAGTTCGTATGACCTTTTTATTTTGGATTGAATGGTTCTGAATTTCCTAATGTAGGGGTTTTGACCTTTGTGTTTTTTTACCTTTTGGTAAAGGGAGTCCCTTTTTCTGGTTAATCTTTTTATGTCTTGGGTAACCCAGGGGAGAAGTCTTTTGGAGCCTACTTTTTTGATAGGGACAAATTTTGAGATACCTGCCTGGATAAAGGCCTTAAATTGGTTCCAGAGTTCATCCACTTATGAGGTCTCTGCGTTTTGGAGGATGCTGACTTTGGAGGTATTGATAAAGGCTTTGAGGTCATCCCATTTGCTTTCTTAAATAATGGGATTTCCCACGGGGCTTGCCTATTTATTTGGGGTTTTAATCTGGCCTGGGCGATAACTAAGTCATGGTCGGAGATACCTGCTTGGACATTAACATGGCTGACTAATGTTGGGTTGGAAGTTAGAAACAGGTCCAGTGTGTTATCATTTCGGATGGGCTTGTTGACCATTTGTGTGTGGCTGTGATCATTGAGGATTTCAAGCAGCTTGCCATAAGACTGGGGAAGGCTACAGTTAGGTTTGGTTATTGGGATGTGATCAAAGTCCCATGATAGTTTGGGGGTGTTAAAGTCACCAAAGATCCATTTCGTTCCGTTAAGGGGTCTTGTGAGTTCAAGTGACCTGCCAAACTCCGTGATACTCTGAAGATCATTTTCATTTGGTCTGTAATAGGCAGCAACATACAAGGGTTTGGACATATTCATATTTATTTTCACCCATAAAATTTCACAGTATGTGGGGAGTTGTTGCTGTACTGAAGAAATAAATTAATTTTTGACCAGAATGAATACGCCACCTCCTTTACCTTTTTTCCTGTCATTACGGTAGGGGGTGTAGCCTAGGGAGGATGGGAAGATTTCACTTGTGAGGTGGTCTTCATTTAACCAGGACTCGGTGCCTACAACAATATCTGGGTGTTGGGGAATCAAGTAGGACGTGGAACTCTTGTTTTTTGTTTACAACAGATTGACAGTTCAAATACAAGACCTTTAGGTTGGCATATGGTGGGATTTTAGATTTTACCTTGCCTTTTATTATAACAGAAGTTGGATTTTCATGGGGTAGTGATGAAAAGCTATTTGGTCGACTGGTGGAGGAGCTGGAGGTGCTGGATATGTTTGATATGTTTATGGAGTCGCAGTGGGTGCACATCCATGAAAACGAGACATCTAGATTTAGGAGGTGATTGTATGTGTTGTCTCCAACACCTTGGCATGCAATATGGTGCCAAGTTTGACATTTGTCGCACTCTAGGGCTTGATCAGAGTCTAGAACATCGATGCCACAGCTTCCACATGGATAACTGGGCTCTGGGCCTGTATTAAGCTCGATGTTTGCTGAGAGGGATAGTAGGAGTAGGCTCAAATAGGCTAGGGAGGAATAACACTGAGGTTTTACACGGGCGTTTGACCTGCTGGACTTTTTCAAGCGTAGTAATAATGAGCACAAACCCATAAAACGATATGTAACAAGGTGATTTGGCCTAATAAAAGGATGAAGTAGTTCGTGTCAATAATTCGCATCTGCTGACGTCTTTGCTTTTGCAAAACATCCGTAATCATGTCTGAAAATCGGCTAAAGTATTATATCCTGAATGTATTTTATCCTGTATCTCATATAAAGAACAAGTGCAAAGTTTCAACCTCAAGCCAAAAAAGAAAATGCCATTTGTGTCAACTAACATCACAATAAGAATGACGATAAGTAGGTCGGCTTAATTTTGTTCTTCAACATGTGTTTGATGATTCCCACTTTAATACGAATATGTAAGACATGCAGAAACATTCCCAATCTCTATTTAACAGTAGTTAATATGTATTTGTTGTTAATTTTAAGTTAACTTAGCAAATATGATCGCATGTTACAAACACTAAATCAAAATTAATAGTTTATTTTATGAATATGATCAAATTTAGCACAAATGATCACACACTTAACCTTTAATACCCGAACATGTTAAGGGACTGCACACAAAAATAAGGTTCGGTCGGGTTAGGGGAAGCAAACAACTTTGTTTACGCCTCATGGAAATGTAATTTAAAGTATACCAACGTTTTTGTTTTCCAAAAAATTGCCGTTTTGACGCAGTTGGTCAGTGAGTGTCTTCCGGATAGGTTGAACTCTGTCCGGGAAGGAAATCATTAGTCTTTTGCTTTTAAAATATATACGTATATAAATCGGACAAGGTCAGAACCTACGCAGTGGCACGCATTTTAAAGGTTGGAAGGGATGTAAACAATTGACCGTGTAACCGATATTTGAAGTAAATCTCGTGCTATTGAACTTGCTAAACAAATAATGACGTACATCTTTAAAAACAAAAAACAAACACGAACCACTTCGACTCTCAACGTATCCTTGTTCACCGGGAAAATAATCATAGATAAACATTGTGTGTATATTAAGATCCTGTATTAGCATAAACCTCAATGTTTCGATGAAAGATATCATAAGTGTTGACAACAACTTTAACATCTTGAAAAAAAAGCTGAACCACCTCGTTTATTGACACATCCTTGTTTACAGGAAAAGGGATTTAAAAATAAATAAAACTGTACAGATATCGTTTCTTAAAATTTTCAATTGACGAGTTCAGTTATTATCCAATTAAACGTTCAACGTGTATGTTTTTATCTACAAAATGTCGTGGTGTGAATGTTAATATAAATGTTATATTTTTTCACAAGTAATTATAAGATGAGAAGTCGTGTACAAATGACATATATTTAGAAATAAACATTTAAAGCAACTATTAACATGCTTGGAAATTCCTCATGATATTGACTCCAATCATCTTCTTAAAATGAATTAATCTCAAACACGAATAGAAAATCTTTCGTTCGAATAAAAGGGGTGGTACATGTGTATATTGTTTCATTTAGCATATAACACCACACGCATGTTCTGACTCCATATAAAATACATCAGTTTTAAAAGTTAAAACTCTATTATTTTCTTGAAATATACATTTTGCCCCCTAATTAACAGAGACATATGCATATAAAACATATTGGCTTAAATACACATTCGAGCAGAAACGCTATGTAAGTGTAAAGATAAACGACATTTGGATACATGGTAAACGAACATTTCCCAAAATCTCAAACACCCAGTGCCTTCATTTCTGGTGTCTCAATAAGCTTCTCCCAACAGTTAAAAATTGTGCCCCCCCCCCCAAAAAAAAAAAACAAAACAACAAACACAACATGCATTTACTATGGTGATTTTTGAGTTACATGAGACACAAGTGAGAAAATGTACCTTTTTAATACAAAAGTGGGCCATTACTACAGTTGTGTCGAAAAACCTGAAACTAAAATATGGGGGTGCAAAAGTTCAACTGGTGGTTTATGTGTATGCAAGTTTCAACTCTCAAGCAGCAATACTTTTTTAGTTATACATATATTAGTTTTACAACTGGGGGCATACAAGTTGTGGCATGTGGCATTTCAAAAATAATTTAGCCAAAAGAATATTATGTCACACAAATGTCTTTTCAATAACAATTTTTTATGACATTGTCTTGAAAAATAAAAATATGAACATCAACAAATAATTTGTTAAGCTTATTATTATTGGATACAGTAATAAACAATAAAGCATATAGTTTAACAATAATCATGGATATTCACAAAAGAAAGACAACACGTTAATGAATTCATTAAGAATGCGAGAGTTATCTTTTGAGTGAATACTTATTGCCAAATTGCCAAGCCCTTCAAACAGAAATTTAGTGGACTTTAAAACTCATTTGAAAATGTATTGTGTGCATAAAAATGAGATTGCTTAAAACAAAAGATATACAGCTGTATATTTTAAAGGGACTTGTACACAGACTTTCATATCTTTGCCCAATTAAGCGTATGTTTTACTAAAAGAACTTGAACATTTGAATAATCTCAATAATGAAAACTTCAAGATTTTTGTTTTTGTTTATTCAACTGGATTTGAATTTGTGTCACACAATCTAACAATCTATCATTCTGTCTTTGGAACAGTAGGGAATGATTGGTTTAATTGCTATAAGAGTAATACACATATTTTCCAAATCATCAATCGAAAACATTGCATACCTTTTATAACTGTATCTATTTTGATATTTTTAATAATTGTTTTTGTCATTATTGTTATTTTGCTTGTTTGAATATAATGCAAACATTTTTTTTAATTTATTACAATTGTTTTGATTTTTGTCATTTTGAAAATCTGCGAAAACATCCGTTTAAACGATAAAGTCTGATAATTGCAAAGTCAAGCATTTAATCAAGAGTCTTTATATAGCAGTCAGACTGAAATTCTTAAAACAATATACATTAATAATAACGTTTCATTTTAATACTTAAAAGATAAATGAAAACCAATACCATGAAACATTACATTTCATTCTAATTCACAAGTACAAAAACACTAAATGAAAGTATACTTTAAAAAAAAATATCTTAAAACCCACAAGGTGTCACTTGAGAAACTTTACATGTTACTTTTAATGTGTAAACAATGCATGTTCTCAAAAGTCATATTATTTTATGAACATCCCAAAAAGCAAGATTCTCTAGGTAAGCTTGATTCTCTTTTAAGGTAATGAAAGTATAATTAGAAAAAATAATTTTGAAACCCACATGGTGTAACTCAGCAATAATTTGAGAATCTTTACATGTTTCTTTAAATGAGTAAACGTTAAAAAGAATCCATGTTCTCAAAAGTCATATTAGTGAATGAACATCCCTATAAGCAAGATCTCTAGGTCAGCCTGAACTGCTGTGGTCAGCAATGACTAGGCTCTTGGTCCCCCATCACACGATGGCGTACTGCTTGTACAAAAGATCTCGAACGTTGAAATAGTCTTTCGAAATTGCGCCCTCGAGCTGCATACGTCCAGCCTCATTCTGAAAAAAAAATTTAGTTTTAATAATAAAGTAATGAAAAATTAATCTTCTCATGTAACCCCTGGAAAAATAAAGATCTGTAATTATAGTTCGAGCATAAAATCTACAGAAAATCTAAGCAATATTATGAAACATCCACTGATAGCGTAGCATAGTATCTTTGAATAAGTTACTTGAAGCCACACACATATAGCTTGACAACACGTGAAGGACTTTGGAAGCCAAGCCTAGTAACGTTTAACTCCTGCCAGCCATGTTAACAGTAAACATTTATTTACAAGCCGGCTTGTGTGCCAACAATAAAGTCTCGGGATTCTTGTATGGCCAATATATATTCAAATATCCAATTAATAGGGGTCACCTGCCAGTCATGATCAATGTACCTATAAAGATTGATGATCCTATGCGTAAGTTTTCGTGAGTTATCATCCGGAAACCATTTAACTGTGTCGAGTCACCGTGACCTTGACCTTTGACCTAGTGACTTGAACATTAAAAGGGGTCATCTGCCAGTCATGATCAATGCACCTATGATGTTTCATGATCCTAGGCGTAAGCGTTCTTGAGTTATCATCCGGAAACCATTTTACTGTTTCGAGTCACTGAGATCTCAACCTTTGACCTAGTGACCTGAAAATCAATAGGGGTCATTTTCCAGTCATGATCAATGTACTTATGAAGTTTCGTGATCATAGGCGTAAGCGTTCTTGGGTTATCATCCGGAAACCATTTTTCTATTTCCAGTCACTGTCGATAGGGGTCATCTGCCAGTCATGATCAATGTACCTATGAAGTTTCATGATCCTAGGCATAAGCGTTCTTGAGTTATCATTTGGAAACCATTTAACTTTTTCTAGTCACTGTGACCTTTACCGTTTACCTAGTGACCTCAAAATCAAAAGAGGTCATCTGCCAGTCATGATCAATGTACCTATAAAGTTTCATGATCCTAGGCCTAAGCGTTCTTGAGATATCATCCGGAAACCATCTGGTGGACGGACGGACGGACCGACCTACCGACATGTGCAAAACAATATACCCCCTCTTCTTCGAAGAGGGTGGGGCATACAAATGAACATATTTATAATCTGTATGATTGGCATGTTTATTTAATGAATATTAATTATAAATACCTTTTGATAGGGAAGTTGGGCAAACAATTTAATCTTAAAACCATCATTTCAAATGACGGCACAAAATCTTTTATTTAGAAGGAGTGCTGTATAGGAAGAAGAATAACTGTTACATACTAGGTCTCAAAGGAGCAAAATAAAAATAGTATGTAAAAATTATTAGGATCGATGTTCTCAAATATTATTTATAAACTTATGGAAGGTCTCAAGTAAACAAGGGAGTTCTGATAACAAATATCATATCTTGAAATAATTTCTAAAAACACAGTACTATGATATATATATATATATATATATATATATATATATATATATATATATATATATATATATATATATATATCGGAAGTACATTGATTTAAGATGATATGTCCTTTGCTATATTTCATCAGTATATTGCATTAAGAATACCAGCCATCTATAATGAAGTAGATATATGCATGTTTATGAATCGTGTTTTGAAGAATGCAAAATATAAATGTGAAGAATATAAAAGTGATGATGTTATGATACACATTCCTTCAATTTATTTATTATTTGAGGTTTTAATTTTATATAATTTAAGAGATCTCTACTTCCAGTTTTTAAGTGAAGAGATCACTGCATCCAGTGGTCAAGTGTAAAAATTAATGACTGTTGGGAACAGTTTGGGATCAACTTCAGTAGATTTTGTACCATTATTTAAATCATTTTCTATGTTTGGTTATACACAAAAATATTTTTATGAAGTTTATATCATATCTCCACAAAGGTTAAAGCAATTACAAGTATAATTGCTCACCTGTGTTTAGGCCAGTGCATTTACAAGCATTATTGCTCTCCTGTGTTTAGGGTAAAGCATTTACAAGTATAATTGCTCACCTGTGTTTGGGCTAGTGCATTTACAAGTATAATTGCTCACCTGTGTTTGGGCCAGTGCATTTACAAGTATAATTGCTCACCTGTATTTTTGGCCAGTGCATTTACAAGTATAATTGCTCACTTGTGTTTGGGCCAGTGCATGTACAAGTATAATTGCGCACCTGTGTTTGGGCCAGTGCATTTACAAGTATAATTGCTCACCTGTTTTTGGGGCAAAGCATTTGCAAGTTTAATACCTCACCTGTGTTTGGGGCAAAGCATTAACAAGTATAATTGCTCACCTGTGTTTGGGGCAAAGCGTTAACAAGTATAATAGCTCAACTGTGTTTGGGGCAAAGCATTTAAAAGTATAATTGCTCACCTGTATTTGGGCCAGTGTATTTACAAGTATTATAGCTCACCTGTATTTTGGGCAAAGCATTTACAAGTATAATAGGTCACCTGTGTTCGGGCCAGTGCATTTGCACGTATAATTGCTCACCTATGTTTGGGCCAGTGCATTTACAAGTATGATTACTCACCTGTGTTTGGGCCAGTGCTTCTAGACAGGAATTTTATTATATATTTTGTCACATTTCTTTATATCTTAATAGTTATCTTCTTAATGATTTGACAGTTAAAACAGCCTAAATGTTTAAACTGCACTGCCCTCTAGAAGTCCATGTCTACAAAATTGTACAAACCTTTTTAGACAATATATGGATGGAATACAGGCAATCACAATGAGTTATCTCTACCTGATAGATGTGAGACTCGGTTGTCGCGCCTATGGTCTCACCGATGCTGGGTGTGAACATAGAACCCTGAACGAGGCCCGCCGTAAAGCGACAGTAGTCTGCCAGCGAGTCCTTAGCCTCCTCTGTATCCTGGATCAGCACCTGTAATAGCGCGGAAATCGTGGTGAAACGTAACCTACAACTGGCTTTGCTGACATTTTACAAGACTGTCTCAGAGAGATGATTATGGTGAAATTTAACATAAGATCAAATTTGTAAAAGTTTAACAAGGGTTGTCTCAGTACATATATTGTGTTTCGTAAAGACTGTCACGTAATACATCAAGTATTATTGCCAGATATTTATTTTATGACATTTATTTGGGACAAATTCCAATCATTGAAAACACCCACTCAGTATAAAGGCCGAATCGATTCAAGGCCAATATAACAATTTATAGCCTGAACGACAGAAACAAAAATGAAAACCCAATTTTACCCACGCTTTCTCCAAAATGTTTCATAAAATATTATAAAACTGACGAAAAACAAATACCTTTGATCATTTAACTATTTTATAATGACAATGCCTTATCAGTATTTCAACACTTAAAAAGCCATCAATCATGCATGCCTCTGGCACTATATAAACGATAACCAACACCACGGAAGTATTCCAATTACAGGACCACTGAAACTGCATCAACATTACAGTATATTGACTGTTTTGCCATATTTCACATAATGTTTTGCCTGATTTCTGAGGTGTTAATCCAAGTTTGCCTTCACAAGAACACAATAAGAAACCAAAGAGTTTTAATGAAAAAAAAGAGCTGTGTTTGTGAAACACAATGCCCCCTACTGCGCTTTGAAGCCATATATGTGACCCTTGACCTTGACCTTTCACCACTGAAAATGTGAAGCTCGATGAGATACACGTACATGCCAAATATCAAGTTGCTATCTTCAATATTGCAAAAGTTATGACCAAGGTTAAAGTTTTGGGACAGAATGACAGAAAGACAGAATGACAGACAGACAGACAAATGACAAACAGACATGCCAAATACAATATACCCCAATCATTCAATCTGGGGGAATATAGAATCTACAACTCATGTTACTTTTTGATTTAATTATATTCAAACAAACCATTTGAGATTGTTGTTCATTTTGGGAAACACAAGTAGTTTATTGTTTCCCCTCCCCCCCCAAAAAATTTTGTGTTTGTTTGTTTGCTTATCTCATCATAGAAAGTGTTGTACAATAGACTAGTATGAAACATTCTCCATATAATTTTAATAGTTCTCTACTGCAAAACTAAACTTAAACGTTGGCAACTTTTCAAAATTCAAACAGAGAGGCACAGGCCTTTATTTGTGC